>NC_135963.1:30762583-31065613 GCF_053455715.1 Rhinoraja longicauda | reverse complement strand
GTGACTGTTGTGCATCATGAATTGGGTTGAAGAGATCAGTGTGACTGATTCATAGCCTGCGGGACTTTTTATTAATCATTATCTTCCAGTTTGCGTATGTCCTTACTCTGGCGGTGAAGAGGGTAAGGACAGAAAGCTTTGTTTGGGAATGAAAAGGAGAGTTTACATTGTTAGCCACTGGGAGCTCCGGCAGGCTTTAGTGGACAGAATGCAAGTGTTCAGTGAAATGGTTGCCTTGTCTGCATTTGGTTTATCAATGTAGAAAAGGCCGTATTGGGAGCACTAAATGCAATAGATGAGGTTGGAAAAGGTGCAAGGGAACATCTGTCTCACCTGGAAAGGCTGTTGAGGTTCCTGGATGGAAGTAAGAGACGAGGTGTTACATCTCCTGGGAAGGGAAGTTCCTCCAACACTTTTAGGTTTAATTTTAAGCTTATTATTGTTATGTGCAGTGAAAGCTTTGTTCTGCACGTTAACCAAACAGATCAGAAAGACATATATACAATACATAGATAATATCAGTTCAAAGCCAAGTACAACAGATAGAGCAAAGGGGAAGATACAGAATGCAGAGTTTGATTCTCAGCATTGTAGCACATCAGTTCTTTAGACAAAGTCCCAATGTCCTCAATGGAGTAGACAGGAACCAGGATCAGACAGCTTATGGAAGGACCATTTAGAAGCCCGATAACGGAGGGAAATAAGTTGTTCCCGAGTCTGGTGGTGCACACTTCCAAGCTTCTGTACCTCTGCCAGATGGGATCAGGAAGAAGGAGGAATGGCCAGGGTGGGACAAGTCTTTTGATTATGTTGGATGCTTTTCTGAGGCAAGGTGAAGTGTAGATAGAGTCAATGGTGGGAAGTCTGGTCTGTGTGATGGACTGGGTTATATTTACAAGTCTCTGCAATTTCATGCAGTCTTGGACGGAGCTGTTCTCAAATCAAGCTGATGTAACTCAGCAGTATGCTTTCTGTGGCGCATCTGTAGAAGTTTGTAAGAGTCACTGGAGATATGCTGAATTTCCTCAATCTCTTCCGGAAGTAGAGGTGCTGGTTTGCCTTCCTGGCTATCTCATCAATGATGTTGGTCCAATTTCAGATCAATGGAACCTAGGAACCTGAAGCTCTCAACCATTTCCACATCCACACCATTGATGCTGATTGGGGCCTATACTCCACCATGCTTCCTGATGTCAATAACTAGCTCCTTCGTCCTGCTGAGGTTATTGTCCTTACACCAAGTCAAGTCAAGTCAAGTCAAGTCAAATTTATTTGTCACATACACATACTCGATGTGCAGTGAAATGAAAGTGGCAATGCCTGCGGGTTGTGCACAAAAATAATTACAGTTACAGCATATAAATAAAGTTAATAAGTTACTAAACATAACACAAAAAGTGTCGACAAAAATTTAGTCTCTGGGGTTATCAAAGTTGACAGTCCTGATGGCCTGTGGGAAGAAGCTCCGTCTCATCCTCTCCGTTTTCACAGCGTGACAGCGGAGGCGTTTGCCTGACCGTAGCATCTGGAACAGTCCGTTACTGGGGTGGCAGGGGTCCCTCATGATCTTGCTTGCTCTGGATCTGCACCTCCTGATGTATAGGTCCTGCAGGGGGACGAGTGTAGTTCCCATGGTGCGTTCTGCCGAACGCACTACTCTCTGCAGGGCCATCCTGTCCTGGGCAGAGCTGTTCCCAAACCAGACTGTAATGTTGCCGGACAGGATGCTCTCTACAGCCCCAGAGTAGAAGCAATGAAGGATCCTCAGCGACACTCTGAATTTCCTCAGTTGTCTAAGGTGGTAAAGGCGCTGCTTAGCCTTACCCACCAGTGCGGCAATGTGCGTTGCCCACGTCAGATCCTCTGCGATGCGGACTCCCAAGTATTTGAAACTGCTCACCCTATCCACAATAGACCCATTTATCTCCAGTGGCGTGTACGTCCTTGGATGTTTAGCCCTTCTGAAGTCCACAATCAGCTCCTTTGTTTTAGTGACATTCAAGAGGAGGCTATTGTCCTGACACCAGAGTGCCAGATCAGCCACCTCCTCCCGGTAGGCCTTCTCATCGTTGTTGGAGATCCGGCCCACCACCACAGTGTCATCAGCAAACTTGATGATGGAGTTTGAGCTGAACCTGGCCCTACAGTCATGTGTGTACAGGGAGTACAGTAGGGGGCTAAGGACGCAGCCCTGGGGGGATCCTATGTTCAGGATGAGGGAGCTAGATGTGTGTTCCCCCATCCTGACCACTTGGGGCCTGGCAGTGAGAAAGTCCAGGACCCAGGCACACAGAGGGGTGCTAAGCCCCAGTTCCAGCAGCTTCTCAACCAGTCTGCTGGGGACTATTGTGTTGAATGCTGAACTAAAGTCAATGAACAGCATCCTCACATAGCCCCCCTGGCTGTCCAGATGAGAGAGAGCGGTGTGTAGAACCTGGGAGACCGCATCATCCGTGGACCTGTTCGGACGGTATGCGAACTGTAGTGGGTCCATGTTGCGAGGAAGGAGGGCGCAGATGTGCTTCTTGACTAGCCTCTCCAAGCATTTCATGACAACCGAGGTGAGGGCCACCGGTCGGTAGTCATTTAAACACGCTGGAGAGGCATTCTTTGGCACCGGTACAATGATGGATCTTTTGAAGCATGCAGGGACCACGGACTTTGCCAAGGAGAGGTTGAATATTGTGGTGAGCACCATGTCAACAAATTCTCAATCTCCTTCCTGTACTCCGTCTTATCATTGTTCGTGATTCAACCCGCCACAGTGGTGTTGTCTGCAAACTTGTAGATTGAAATAGATTCATATTTGCCCATACAATTGTGAGTAAAAAGGGAGTATAGCAGGGAATTGAGAACACATCCTTGCGGGGCACCGTTGTTGAGAGATATTGTGGAGGAGGTGTTGTCACCTATCCTCACTGATTGAGGTCTGTGGGTCAGTAAGTCAAAGATCCAGTGACAGAGGGGAAGCTAATTCCTAGGTCCAGAAGTTTGGAGATGTTTGGATGGGATTATGGTGTTGAAGGCAAAGTTATGATCAATAAATAGGTGTCTAATCTTGGAGACCTTGTTGTCTAGATGTTCCAGAGATGTGTGTAGGGCCAGGGAGATGGCGTCTGCTCAGGACCTGTTATGACCGTAAGCAAACTACAGTGGATCAAAGCTGTCTAGCAGGCTGGAGTTAATGTGCACTTAATGATGGTAAATGTCAGAGTCACTGGACGGTAGTTATTAACATTGGTTTTTGCTCAAGATTTCAGCACCTGCAATCTCTTGTGTCTCCACTAATAATGCTTAGATTACTAGAAAAAATGATGTTGTAAAGCACCTCAGTAATTCAGGGGTTAAGAGAGAGTTTGCAAGGGAAGCAGAAATGAATCTTGAATTTATTCGTTTCAAAGGTTTTAACATCTGTAAGTTTCAATAACTTGTCTAAATGATCCTGCCTCAGGTTTATATGAATGTGATGTTTGTTCTATTTCTCAACAATTTCTTTTTCTGTCTGATTCAGGGAATCACGTGTTGTCTCCTGGCAGCCGAGTGGGAAATGGCTTGACATCAGTTGCTGCTCAAGAGCTGGGACTGCCCAAGGGAATTGCTGTGGCAGCATCTTTGATCGACGCCCATGCTGGAGGTTTAGGTATTCTGAAAAAAATCGGGATCAGAGTTAAACAGTGGAAGATTTTAGTATATTTCTAAGGAAAATTATTTTATTCAATCCTTTCATTGGTTATATTTTTCATTAATCTGTCGGAAGTTTTGTTGCAAATGTTATTTTTAATGTCGGGTGCAGTATTTACAAAGGAAGGAAAGCTGAAAATTCCATGTATCGGAAATAAAATCAGGTTTCACTGAGAAAGGTATACTTTCCAAAGTCATAGATTATGTTCTTAAGGTTTCAAGGTTTTAAGGTCAGTTTATTGTCACATGTACCAATTAAGGTACAGTGAAATTCGAATTACCATATTAGTTGATCAATTATCAATCACTTTGGAAATTCAGGATTGAAGGGATAATTTATCAGTGGTGATCTTGTTGTTGGCATCATGTGGAATGGACTAAGGGGAATGGAAACCAACACAGTCATTTATTTAACATTTTGATGCTGTAGTGGAAGAGATTATACTTTCCGGGAGAGATCATACCTTCTGAATGAAAGCTCTAGGATGGGTTATATGTTCTCCTCATATGCACTATCTCATTCATTGATAAATTAAATAGCGCACATGTAGACTTGTAAATTCATATGTGGCCTGCAGCTCTGGAGCAATGTAGTACTTTAACTGCCAATAGACAATAGGTGCAGGAGTAGGCCATTCGGCCCTTCGAGCCAGCACCACCATTCAATGTAATCATGGCTGATCATTCTCAATCAGTACCCCGTTCCTGCCTTCTCCCCATACCTCCTGACTCCGCTATCCTTAAGAGCTCTATCTAGCTCTCTCTTGAATGCATTCAGAGAATTGGCCTCCACTGCCTTCTGAGGCAGAGAATTCCACAGATTCACAACTCTCTGACTGAAAAAGTTTTTCCTCATCTCCGTTCTAAATGGCCTACCCCTTATTCTTAAACTGTGGCCCCTGGTTCTGGACTCGACAACATTGGGAACATGTTTCCTGCCTCTAATGTGTCTAACCCCTTAATAATCTTATACGTTTCGATAGGATCCCCTCTCATCCTTCTAAATTCCAGTGTATACAAGCCTAGTCGCTCCAGTCTTTCAACATATGACAGTCCCGCCATTCCGGGAATTAACCTAGTAAATCTACGCTGCATGCCCTCAAACCTACGCTGCACGCTGCCTTGGCCATGTTATAAACCTATTATTAACTAAATGGCATGATATAACCTTTCTTTAGCTATCAACTAAAAGAGTCTGACTCTCTTTTCAATTTGCACTCCACCCAAAAATTCATATACAAATCACCTCAGGATATACACTTACTTAGCCAATACCCAATTAAACTGCACTCACAGGAGATTTGCAAAAAAGATCTCACAGGAGATCTAAAAGAAATAGCTGGCCTTATGCAGTCTGTCATCTGTAGCATCTAACAACTTCAAGGATAGCTCTTCCCATAATTTCTAGGTCACTACTTCACTGAAGTTTCTTTGTAACCAGATCTTTCCTAGGCACTACCTGGGTTTTTTTGCCAGATAGTTCAGACTGCTAATCATTCCTACACAATACAAGTGAATGAAGCCTTGATTGAAAGAAAACACCTTCAAAACTCTCTCAGTAGAAGGAAGACATTAACTCGAAAGGGTACAGTACATTCACTGCTTGTCAGACTTCCCAATAGTTCATTTAATTTAATATATCTAGAGTCCATGTAGCCATCCTCCAACCCCAGTGGATAAATCAACAAGATGGAGATCCACTTGTTAATGCCATATCACTTTTGGTTTGTGCAGATTAATGGATGTTATTTAAGGTGATATTTTAATTCTGCAGTAATTCACTGTACCTGATGTTTTTGACACTTTTCAGAGAGTAACTAGATAATGGCAAGTCAGAAACCCCTACATAGCAGCAAACACAGTGATGCCCATTGTTAGCACATTCTAGTGATGTTCTGCAATAATTATTTTGTCAGGTTCATTGTGGAGAATGTGCTGCTCCAATAAATTTCTCTGAATCCATCGAGTCAAGCAGTGCACAAATAATATTTATTGATTCCAAGATAGGTGGGAACAGGATGGAAAATATCAAACTCAGGGTACATAATAAAACATAAGGTTAGCATGCTCTGAGAGGAAATAAAGATCAGTTCAGTTTAGTTTATTGTCACATGTACTGAGGTACAGGGAAAAGCTTTTTGTTGTGCGCTAACCAGTCAGCAGAAAGATGATACATGATCACAATCAATTCATTTACAATATATAGATACATGATAAGGGAATAATGTTTAGTGCAAGGTAAAGCCAGCAAAGTCTGGTCAAGGATAGTCTGAGGGACATCAGAGGTAGATAGTAGTTCAGCACTGCTCTCTGGTTGTGGTAGGATGATTGAGTTGCATGAATCAACTGGGAAGAAACTGTTCCTGAATCTGGTGGTGTGTGTTTTTACACTTCTATACCTTTCGCCTGATGGGAGAGGGGAGAAGAGGGAGTGGCCAGGGTGTGACTCGTCCTTGATTATGCTGCTGGCCTTGCCGAGGCAGTGTGAGGTATAAATGGAGTCAATAGAAAGGAGGTTGGTTTGTGTGATGGTCTGGGCTGCGTCCACAATTGGTTAACATTGGTTTGAAATGTTGCTACTTGTACTCTTTTCCCAAATTATTTCCAAGCATTGTTGCCCGAAGAACATAACACATAATCGTTCTATTGTAGTGACATCGATCACCTGCCTCCAACAGTTCTTACCTTCCTTAGTACCCACCACCAGGGGCTCTCCACACACAGGAGAAACAAATCCTCTGAATTTATTCGTTCTTAAATAGTTGTGCGCCTTAAATTCAACATCTGATATTGCAGCAGCGTGCAAAATCTAACAATCTCATATCTAACCAGAAACCAAATCTAATATTTTGAGGAGCTAAGCAATAATGGGAGAATGTGTACCCAGTCTCCTTATTCGTGGCAGTTGCTTATTGGTTCTTGTCTTAAAGGTCTGTAACACTGACATCACAACTAGGTTAACAGTGGAGTCATCAGAGCAATCTGTCAGGCATCCATGATTTTTTAATGATCGTCCCAATCTAAGAATAATAAAACGTTGTAATGTGATGCCCATGGTGTCAATGTCAGTAATCCACGTTACTCAGCAGTTGGTCTGTCAATGCTGGTGGAGTGACATTCAATACATTTCTATAAAGCTTAATACAATTTCCCAGATTTTCAGAAAATCAGATCTTATTTGCCAAGGAAATCTTCATAAGTTGGATGGGAATAACAGTGAGAACGAGAGAGAGGGAGAAACTGGAAAAAATGGCTCTATCCCTAATATCTGATTTCAACTTGGTCCACCTTTTCTGTTCTCATGACCCAGGATGTGAAGAGTGTATTCTTGGAAAATATTTTAACCCTTAAATTTGTGGGAACTTTCTCTTGTAAATTGCTATGTTCTACTTTATTTTCTAGGAGAAAATGAATTATATTGGGGTGTTAACGAAGGCACACTAGGGCTTGGAATATTCAGCAATGGTGGTGTTCACAATTTTCATTGAGGAAAATGATGGATATTTAGGCAACAATAGATGGAACATCAGGGTTCACCCTGCAATGGGGAAGAAGGATTTGAAGCATATGATGAAGCAAGATGTCAAAGATGCAACTGTAATTAAAGTGAAATCAGTAAAGAGGAAGGAGGGATCGTCAAAGTATACACTGCATGAGAGAGGACCTATTTTAGACTCCATGGCCACTTGACCAGACTGGTCCCTTTAAGCAGTTCAGTTAAGGCCTGATTCTACATTTGCTTGTGTGCCATGGATGCACAGAATATTGCATGTGATGTCAGGACATGCATTGAATTTCTTTGACCTCATATATATGCTCAAGGACCTCCATGCATATGCATGTTTAACGCAAATGAACCTGACCAAATTTTAGAATTTGCAAAACCTGTGTGGTGATTTGCTTTTACATTAAATTACTTTGTATTTAAACAAAAACCCATTTTTGCTATACCAAAGAAATTCCAACCCCTGGACATTTAAAATCGATTAATTAAACAGGGCAGGCAGCATTTCTTGAGAGGAATGGGTGACGTTTCGGGTCGAGACCCTTCTTCAGACATTAAACAGGGCATTTGGACATTACAAATTCTTTAAATTACAATCATTATAGAAACTTTTCACAGAATCATATATTTTTTAGTTTTGTTCCCGAAATAGTGGAGTATTCATTGCGAGAACGTAAACTCAATTGTGTCTCATTCTGTATTGTGTCACCTAAAAGTATTAAGTGTTAAAAAATAATGTGACTAAGTGTAATGTGAAACAAAGCCTATTCTCTAGTTTGGGATTATATTGCTCTGAATCTGAATCATGTGTTCCTGAATCTTGTTATCAAGGTTACAGGCTAAAGGTTTGGTTTCTGCCCCAGAATGATTCACCAACAGACGCATGACTCACAGAGTACTGCTTGTTTGAGGGACTATCCCTCTGTCTGTGTGACTGAGGAACACAGATCCCTTTCCTATCTGCATATCCCAGACAGGATGTAGGCATAGCATACCACCACAGATAACTGCTTTCAGGTTACTGATCGTACCATCTGGGATTACATGGAATAGAACATTCTTTCAGGGGACTTTTTTTGAAAATGAAAACAGCAGCTTAATTTAAATCCTTCAAAGAATGTACACCGTTCTGTTCACTTCTCCATCAAAATTATACCAACAAAATTAAAAAATGATGCAGTCTTGTACCAGCAAAACTCAGCTTTAGATAAGAACAACTCAAAGACTGAAAGGAGTGTTTTATTTGTCAGTTTGGTTCATTATCTACAGATTCGCCTGTCACATTAATGAGCTTTTTCACAAACATGGATTATTCAATGGGTTTGAAAAAGGCAAACAATAACCACATTACATTTATTGTTAAGTTTAAAGAGAAGGTTGATGAAGACAATGGAGTTGATGTACTTCCAGAAGGCACTTGATGAAGTGGCATAAAATAGGCTTGTCAGCAAGACGGAAAGCCGAGGGTTAAAACAGGCTTTGCCAAGGGTGGCACAGTGGCACAGCGGTAGAGTTGTTGCCTTACAGCGCTTGCAGCGCGGGAGACTCAGGTTCGATCCTGACTACGGGTGCTGCACTGTAAGGAGTTTGTACGTCCTCCCCGTGACCTGCGTGGGTTTTCTCCAAGATCTTCGGTTTCCTCCCACACTCCAAAGACGTACAGGTATGTAGGTTAATTGACTGGGTAAAATGTAAAAAATTGTCCCTAGTGGGTGTAGGATAGTGTTAATGTGCGGGGATCGCTGGGCGGCGCGGACTTGGTGGGCCGAAAAGGCCTGTTTCCGCGCTGTATATATATGATATGATATGATATGATAAGGGTTAGTGGGTTAGTGTAGGTTAGTTACCTAAAACTGGAGAATTCAATGTTTATACTGTTGGGTTGTAAACTATCCAGTGTTTTTTTTGTAAACCAGCACCTGCAGTTCATTGTGTTTAAACTGTTGTCATAAATGGAGTGTAGGAAACACCTGGCCAATTTTTACACAGCAAACTTCCGCAAAGAACAAGATAATAATGGCCAGATAAACTGTTTCAATCATTGAGGACAAATATTTGCCAGAATATTTAAATGTAACAACTTAATTATATAGCTTATGTAGAATTGTCTTCCAAAAGTTTCTCAGCTAAAATTCTTTAAAAGATGTTGGATAGCCTAACCAAATATCTTTGATAGGTCCTATTGCACTGATAATCCACATGTATGTCTTCTAGTCTTCATACATCTAGACTGCGTCAGAGCATTCTTCATATATCCTAGGTACATTACATTGACTCAACTGTTTACACAAACACCCTTTACGTTTGCCATATACGTCTGCTGTCCAAACTTACAGCAAGTACCAATCACCAATGTCCTGAAAAGCTTCACTATAAAATACGGCCTTTTCCTGGCCATTAGGAAACATAAATATTAGTTGCTATTCATTTGGAATAGATAAATAATTTCCCTTTTCCAAAACCTATCTGTTTATGACCATAATCAAGTGTTTTTGATATTGTTGCTGGGTAGCTCTCAAATCTATTGTTTCGTGTAGTCTTTCATGGAAATATATTATTTGAATCTGTTGGCTTTTGTTGCATCATGTTTCACAACATGGCTTCTGCTAATTAAATGGTAGTTTTGCAATAAGAGATTTGAAGTAAGCAAGGTAAACTAGTACAACCATTTGTGTAGAAATGCTGAGTTATCAGGTACTTTGAATAAACTGACGGAGGGATTAACAGCAATTGGCTGTAGGCGTTTGTAATATCATGATTATATCTGAGCTGCACTGCCAGAAAAACTGATATAGTTTTAACTCAAAAGAGTTCTTTGTTCTAAACTTCAAGCCAGAGATTAAATGGAGACGCAGAAAAGGTTTACAAATGTTATAACTGATTGTGATAGAAAAATATTTATTTCATACCTTTCAAAAATAGCTTGACAAGCTATTTTTGAAAGGTTTGAAATAAATATTTTTTATAGCGACAAGGGTGGCACACTGTTCTATCACTGCAAGTACTGTTCTTCTGGAAGACTAGTTTATGATTTTAATGGAATAAAGGTTACCCAAAATGCTGTTAAATGGGACAAGGTTAGATAAATACAATGGTCCGCATGGATATGGTTCTAAAGGGTCTCTTTCTTTGTTGTATGACTATATATTTAAGCAAATAATTCATAAGGTCATAAGTGATAGGAGTAGAGTTAGGCCATTCGGCCCATCAAGTCTACTCTGCTATTCAATCATGGCTGATCTATCTCTCCCTCCTAACCCCATTCTCCTGTCTCCTCCCCATAACCTCTGACACCTGTACTAATCATGAAATTATCAATCTCTGCCTTAAAAATATCCACTGACTTGGCCTCCACAGCCTTCGATGGCAATGACTTCTATAGATTCATCACCCTCTGACTAAAGAAATTTCTCCTCATCTCCTTCCTAAAAGAACGTCCTTTAATTCTGAGCCTATGACCTCTCGTCCTAGACTCTCCCACTAGTGGAAACATCCTCTCCACATCCACTCTATCCAAGCCTTTCACTATTCTGTATGTTTCAATGAAGCCTCCCCTCATTCTTCCAAACTCCAGCAAGTACAGGGGCAGTGCCGACAAACGCTCATCATTGGTTAACCTAGTCATTCCTGGGATCCTTCTTGTAAACCTCCTCTGGACTCTCTCCAGAGCCAGCACATCCTCAGATATGGTGCCCAAAATTGTTCACAATATTCCAAATGCGGCCTAACCAGCGCCTTATAGAGCCTCAGCATTATATCCCTGTTTTTGTATACAAGCCCTCTTGAAATAAATGCTAGCATTGAGTTTCCTTTCTTTATTACCGATTTAATTATTTTTTATTAATTGATTATCTCTTTCTCAGGCAAGTTGTTTTGTTTCCATAGGTGTGATTGGGGCAGATGCACGAGGTTCTAAATTGCCTTGTGAGAACATGCCAATTACTTCAAGGCTTGCTCTCATCTGTGGAACGTCCTCCTGTCATATGGCGGTAAGAAAATTCATCCTAAAGAATAATATCCTGAACATCTTTTTTTTTATTCTTCAATTTTTTGATAATAGTTAATGATTAACCATGTGTACCCACGAAACAGAATGAAGTTTTTAATGCAATAGAATATTATTCAAATAATTTAATAGCTAACCACATGCAATAAGGTTAACAAGCACATTAATGTATTGTAAGCTCCAAACTAGACTATGTACTTTACATAGGCTGATATGCAAATTTAATTTAAAATTGCAATGTTAAAAATGCTGAAAATATAGAGACACCAAAAATTACCAATAATTGACATTTCTCATTAATGGTATTTTGGAGTGCCTAATTCAATTTTATCGTTATTATTTAATAATTGGTGTCTACAATTTGGGATTTGAAAGTACGTATATTTTCTCTAATAGGTGTTTTTTTATTGATACATTTTGGGGATGCACCAAACCACTCCCAATCTAGGCTTCAAGAAATGTAAATCAAAAAGATTAAACAAGATAAACTTAATCTAAAAGTGGAAGTACGTGTTTTATGTGGGTATGTGCCGAATTGGTCCCCAGTATACTGTGTCCCTGTTTACCAAAACGGAGAATATTGGAAGTGAAGCATAACACACAAGTGCTACTACATACAGCATCTACTGTGAGTAAGGGAGATCAATATGAACATGAAACTAAGAAATAGAAGGAGAAGCAGATTATATCGCCCCTCACTTCTGTGCTTTTAAATAGAATCACTGATGATCTTTTACCCCAGTACCACATCCCCTTGTTAGTCTTGGCATAATGTTCAGCACAGACATGGTGGGTCGAAGGGCCTGTTCTTATGTCGTTCTGTTCTATGTACTTGGTTTGAGACACCCTGACCTTGAGAAACATCATCCTGGCAAGTGTCATAAGTAAGATCGCCTCTGTTGAGAATGTAAGTAAGCCCAGTCTGCACAATGTCTTCTCATAGAATGATTCCCCAATTTACAAATCACATTGATGAACCTTTGTTCCATTTCCTCTGTCCCACCTAAACAGAAGGGAGATGTGGAAAATGTTTCAATCTGGGGGATGGTCAGAACTTACTGCCTGAGAGAGTGGTTGAGGCAGAAGCCTTAATCGGATTTTAAAACTATTCTGATATGTCCACGGAGTCATAACTTGCTCCATCGACTGGAACTGATACAGTTGGGCAGCTTGCAGCCCAGCGGTATGAACATTGACTTCTCCAACTTTAGATAGTTCCTCTGTCCCCCTCTTCCCCCCCCTCCCCTTCCCAGTTCTCCCTCTATCTTACTGTCTCCACCTATATCCTTCCTTTGTCCCGCCCCCCTGACATCAGTCTGAAGAAGGGTCTCGACCCGAAACGTCACCCATTCCTTCTCTCCTGAGATGCTGCCTGACCTGCTGAGTTACTCCAGCATTTTGTGAAATAAATACCTTCGATTTGTACCAGCATCTGCAGTTATTTTCTTACAGGAACTGATACAGTGGTTCCTTCTGACTTGTCAAATTTGTATAACTCTATTCAACGAAGAAATGAGACTACATACTTGTAATGGTTGATTTTCAATATAGAAAGATTATTAGACAGTAATAAATCATGCTTTTAAACAAAACTTTAATTTGAAATAAACAGGCCCTTACTTCCTGCATCTAATTTAGTTTCTATGTACCAACAAGCAGAGGAATTTAACCACAGGCATGACAGCAAAACTCAGGGCATTTCAACTCTGTGAACATCTGTTGGATGTTCGTATTTGAACATTTATCTGTACTCATCTGAAGTTGTAGCCCAATATTTATTCTCACTTCATTCTATTAATCGTCAAGTGCAAAAGGTTCTTCGTGGTAATGGACACTTTAGGTGTGATTTTTAATGTTCCTGTCACACAAGTTTGCAAAACCCAGCAATTCAGGGTCATGTTTTGTTTCAAATTGCCCCAAGGCAGTGGTGATAAATGCTTGGAATTAATTCACAGCAAAGAGAGGCCTGTCTGATCAAGCTGATGTTCAAACTGCTTTTGATCAGCTTCAGGCATACCCAGCCCTAATGCATCACCAACAATCATACCTTTGTAAGATTATCCGCAGAAAGGAGCTGTTCTGTACATGAACTGATGGACTTGCTTTATCGTGTAGAACAAATAAAACTGTGTATTGATTAAAATAACAGGGATTTGAAAGATGACAGAGCAAGAATTGAAGAGTACTGGTCATGAAGTTGTACAAATAAGATTCATGAGCAAATCTTTAGTTTTGCTGTGATTTTAGAGTTCAGTAAGTTAAGATGCTTTAGGTGATTTAGGTAAATGTATTATTTCTTAGTGCTTTTTGCTTAATGTTTGAATATGTGATTCACCTGCATCTTGTATTTGATGGTTTTATATGTGATGACCATATTTCAAAGAAGCAATGATAGAGATGATAGCTATTCTACACCCATTTATACCTGGTAGTTGCTTTTTATATTTACAACAAAATAAGACGTCCTTTTTGAACAGAATTTGCTTTATTTTTAATTATGGAAATGTTCAGAAATCTTGTTTAATGTTTGGACAACCTTTTACATTAGCTGGTAACTTTTACTTTGTACCAGGCACAACATTTCCAAAAAAACATCTCTCAAATGTAGAGCAGATTTCTTTTTAACTTAGCAGTGGAGTCTCAAGACAGGGAGCACAGTTTCAGAATAAGGGATAGGCAGTTTAAGATAAAATGAGGATATTTTTTTTCATTGAGAGGATGGTGAATTCTCTGCCCCAGTGGGCTTCAGAGGCCCATTTTTATGTTCCTTAAAACAGGGATTGATAGATTGCTGGGGATTTAGGGAATCCAGGTATATAGGGGATAGTAATATAAAATGGGGATGAGAGAGAAACAGCTATGATCGTAATAATCTGAGGTGTAAGCTTGACGGGCCAGATGGCCTACTTCTGCTCCTCGTTCTTATGTCCTAAAGCAAGGTCTGTGTTATTCATTCTGTGAAATAAACATGAACTGAAGTGTTTGTAATGGTAGCATTTATGCGGTGTTTCATCACATTAAGCTGTCTCAAAGTGCTTTAAAATAATAAACTACTTATCATATTACATTGGCAAAAGAAGCAGTATGCATGAACAATGTCCTCAAAGCAACAATGAAATTTATAACCAGTTAATCTGTTTTTATCCCATTATTGAAGGCAGGGATTTGGCCACCTTGTTCGTTTCTAAACAAAGGCATGAAGATATCCCAAAACTTCTTTGATCTCTGATATGGATCTTTAACTTTTTGTTGAGCAACTTGAAAAGTCTGATGGATTTTGGTTTAGTTGCTAATCCAAAAAGCAATGAGTTATATTTAGATCTTAGTGTGGGTGCCCACCATATGTACCAACGATCTGTGTTGAAATTAGCTGGCAGACCCAATTTAATTTGATTTTCGGCAACCATAAGCAGTTGATAAGCATAAGGGATGAGCATATCTATTACAGTGCCAATTGTTTAATGTGGAGTACAGCCAACTCATCTTGTCCCAACAAAAATTGGAAGACACTTGAAAAAACAAGGAAAGGTGATTTTTCTGCTGAAGTACTGGTTAACTTTAAAACGTTAAAAGAAATGTAATTATTTATTTTCTATTACAATTGGAATTCTTAATTCTATTTTTACACTTACAAGCACCAAGTTTCAACTGCTGGAGTACATGCCTAATGTGGCCTCAACAACTGACTTCATTTTTTTTTAAACTTTGATCCCTAGATTAGTAAAAGTCCAATATTTGTGCCTGGTGTTTGGGGCCCTTATTTCTCTGCTATGGTACCTGATTTATGGTTAAATGAAGGTGGACAAAGTGCTACAGGAAAACTGGTAAGAATGATTCTGAAAAGGATAGTCAAGGAGCCTTGTGAGGGAATATTCTTTGTATTTTGGGGACATAAATAGCACTTGACAACACTGAAACATTTGTTTACCATCAGGTTTAATTGTGGCATTTTTTTGACCAGATATGTTTTCTGTATTTTTGTAAAAAAGCGATTCTGGATATGAAGAAATTATAGAACATGATGCAGAGAAACAGGAATACTTTCAGATTAATAATAAATTGTAGGAAATTCATTCTTTCTAGAATTTTTTTAACAGAGCACAAAATTATTGCGACACATTTAACAGAATTGCTGTTCCTATCCAGCTGTACACTTTTTTTTTTAATCTCCACACTAAACTAATACAACTTTCTTTATGCAGCACGTGTTTTCTGATTTTCTATTACATAACACATCATTTACATTTATAAGAGTTGGTAATGCCTGGAAATCAACCCCATTCTGCGGTGCAAATATTCTTAAGCACATTGCACTCTGCCTCTGCTCTGCCAATACTTTATGGTCATTTTGTATGACCAACTAGCCATGATCTTCCGGAGGCCACATGTTGAAATAATTGCATGAATTGGTGTGTCAAACATCAGCTCTGTAAGTAAATTATTATAACTCGCATAAAAATCATGAAGGAAATTTTCATTTCTTTGGTATTTAGTGGAGTCCTTAAAAGAAATGCAGTTTTTAAACATCCACCACAGGAGGTCATGCTTTTTGTTACCTAAGTCCAAAGCTCTTCACCACCTATCCATCTCTCTCTTTAGTTTTTATCTAGTTTAGGGATACTGCATGGAAACAGGCCTTTTGGCCCACTGAGTCTGCGCCGACCAGTGATCCCCGCACACTAACACCATCCCACACACTAGGGACAATTTTTACAATTTTACCAAGCCAATTAACCTACAAACCTGAATGTCTTTGGAGTGTGGGAGGAAACCGGAGCTCCCGGGGAAAACCCATGCAGGTCACGGGGAAAATAATCAAACTCCATACATACAGCACCAGTAAGTCAGGATTAAACCCGGGTCTCTGGCATTGTAAGGCAGCAACTCTACTGCTGTGTCACCATGCTGCCCTCTCTTCTTTTAAAATATTTAATAAAACCAGGACAGAAATGTCACATTTTGCTGATAATGCCTCTGTGAAACACATGGCATTTTGCTAAATTAAACATTTTTAATGTAAATTATTATTTTAACAAACATGGTAGTCATTGGTTAAGGATGAATTGTTGGTCAAATTTCAAATAATGACAAGGGATCATTATTTTCCACCTTAAAAGATAAACAGAAAAACACAAAACTTTGAACAACCCAAATCTGACTTCTCTTACTTTAACACTAATCTGTCAGCCAAAATTATTGCTTATGGCTTGGGGTGATGCTTGAACTCATAAACCTATAGTATATTTTGATTTATTCACAAAATGCTGGAGTAACTCAGCAGGTCAGGCAGCATCTCGGGAGAGAAGGAATGGGTGACGTTTCGGGTCGAGACCCTTCTTCAGACTGATGTCGGGGGTGGGACAAAGGAAGGATATAGGTGGAGACAGGAAGATAGAGGGAGATCTGGGAAGGAGATTGGAGGCACTGAGATTGGAGGCACTGAGGGGTTGACATCTAGAGCAGTTTGAGATAACTGCCGGAGTGACATCGGCCGCCTCAAATTTTCCACTCCCCTGACTAACTCCAACCTCTCCCCTCCTGAACGTGCAGCCCTCCACTCACTCCGCAACAACCCGGACTTAAACGCAACTGATCTCCCGGTGGCCCAGCACTTTAACTCCCCCTCCCATTCCCAGTTTGACCTCTCTGTCATGGGCCTCCTCCAGTGCCATAGTGAGGCCCGCCGGAAATTGGAGGAGCAGCACCTCATATTTCGCCTGGGCAGTTTGCGGCCCGGTGGTATGAACGTCGACTTCTCCAACTTCAGATAGCTCCTCTGTCCCTCCCTTCCCCTCCTCCTTCCCAGATCTCCCTCTATCTTCCTGTCTCCACCTATATCCTTCCTTTGTCCCACCCCCGACATCAGTCTGAAGAAGGGTCTCGACCCGAAACGTCACCCATTCCTTCTCTCCCGAGATGCTGCCTGACCTGCTGAGTTACTCCAGCATTTTGTGAATAAATCGATTTGTACCAGCATCTGCAGTTATTTTCTTATATAACCTATAGTATATTAGCAGGAGTAACAATATAGAGACAAATTAATGCTTGTATTGTAGTGGCCTGGCGGAGGCCAGAGAAAAGGCAAGACGCCAGGCAGTTTTTAGTAAGATTCTTTTATTAGGCTGTGAGCTCCTGCCCACAGCGTAGTCCACCTAGGGATGAGCCACGCCTCCCCCTGGTCTGGCTTTTAACCCCCTACGCCTGTCCGTCACGTAACGAGGGGGCTGACCCAAGGAGTGGCCTGATCCGCCACAGGACCCCCCCCCCAAGAACCGGAGTTACAAAACGGACTGGAGGGCGCACGAGGCGACCAGCCCGGGTGCGCACCATGACCGGCGCAGGGACCGGCGACTGACCGACAGGTGGAGGGGTCGTAGCAGACACTGGAGGGGGTAGCGTGGACGGGGGGCGACCGCGCGGGCGGGGCTGCGCAACCGGCACCGGCCGATCAATGTCCACGTGTGCCGGCTTCAGCCGTGCGACCGAAACAGTCTCTCTGCGACCCCCCATGTCCAGAACGAATGTGGCCGAGCCGTGTTGCAGGACCCGGAAGGGGCCCTCGTACGGCCGCTGGAGAAGTGATCGGTGTGCGTCCCTGCGCAGGAACACAAACTGGCAGTCCTCCAGAGCGGCAGGGACGTGTGGCTGGAAGGTCCCATGACGTGACGTGGGCACAGGTGCCAGCCTGCCCACCGTCTGCCGAAGACGTTGCAGGGCGTCAGAAGGCTGCTCCACTCGACCCTGCGCCGGTGGGATGAACTCCCCGGGAACCGTCAAGGGGGCCCCGTACACCAACTCGGCGGAGGAGGAGGCCAAGTCCTCCTTGGGTGCGGTGCGGATCCCCAGCAAAACCCACGGCAGGGCGTCCACCCAGTCTGGGCCCGTGAGCCGAGCCTTCAGGGCAGCCTTCAGCTGGCGGTGAAAGCGTTCCACCAACCCGTTCGACTGTGGATGGTACGCCGTAGTGTGGTGTAGGCGGACACCCAAGAGTCTTGCCATGGCCGACCACAGTTCCGAAGTGAACTGTGGCCCCCGGTCGGATGTAATGTCCAGTGGCACCCCGAACCGGGCGATCCAGTGCGCCGCCATGGCCCGCGCGCAGGTGGCCGACGAGGTGTCTGCCAGCGGAATGGCCTCCGGCCACCGCGTGAAGCGATCAACCACAGTGAAGAGGTGGGTCATGCCCCGGGACGGCGGCAGCGGCCCCATGATGTCCACATGAATGTGGTCGAAGCGCTGCCGAGGGACACGAAACTCCTGCAGAGGCGCACGCACGTGTCGCTGGATTTTTGAAGTTTGGCACGGGATGCAGGTGCGTGCCCAGTGTGCGACCTGCTTACGCAGCCCGTGCCACATGAAACGGGAGGATACAAGGGCCACCGTCGCCCGAATGGAGGGGTGAGACAGCCCGTGGAGCACCTCGAATACCCTGCGACGCCAGACGACAGGGACGATGGGCCGCGGCAGGCCAGTGGAGGTGTCGCACAACAGTGTTGTATCCCCGGGGCCACAGACAATGTCCTCCAGCTGCAGGCCGGACACGGCTGTACGATAGGTGGCCATCTCCTCGTCCCCCAGCTGTGCGGCTGCTAGGGCGGAATAGTCGATCCCCCCGGCCATTTGTAAGACGGCGTGGATCGCGGGTCTAGACAGGGCGTCGGCCACCCTGTTGTTTTTTCCCTCCACGAACCGAATTGAGGTGGTGTACTCCGACACATAAGCCAATTGTCTCTGTTGCCGCGCAGACCACGGATCGAAACCTTGGCGAACGCAAAGGTGAGTGGCTTGTGGTCTGTGAACGCGGTGAAGGGTCTCCCCTCTAGGAAGTACCGAAAGTGGCGTACCGCGAGGTAGAGGGCGAGGAGCTCCCGGTCGAACGCGCTGTAATGCCGTTGGGCCCCGCTGAGGTGCCTGCTAAAGAAGGCGAGTGGCCGCCAACACCCGTCGATGTGCTGCTCTAGCACCGCACCGACCGCCACCTCAGAAGCGTCCACGGTCAGGGCGGTTGGGGCATCCTCCTTGGGATGGACGAGCATCGTGGCCCTGGCCAGGGCCTCCTTAGCCTGCTCAAACGCCGCTCCTGCTTCGTCGTCCCACTCGACCTTGCGGCGACCAGCCATGAGGTGAAAGAGTGGGCGCATAGTTCGGGCTACCGACGGCAGGAAGCGGTGATAGAACGAGACCATCCCGGCGAATTCCTGCAGGCCCTTGACAGTGGTCGGTCGGGGGAAACGGCGGACAGCTTCGACCCTGTCCGGAAGAGGTACCACCCCTTGTGGGGTCACCCGATGGCCGAGGAAATCGATGGCCGTCACCCCAAAACGGCACTTGGAAGTATTAATTGACAAACCGTACTCGCTGAGGCGTTTACACAGCTGGCGGAGGTGGGTGCAGTGCTCCTGCCTCGAGCGGCTGGCCACGAGTACGTCGTCCAAGTACACAAAGACGAATTCTAGGCCACGGCACACACAGTCCATAAGCCGTTGGAAGGCCTGTGCGGCGTTCTTCAACCCGAACGGCATCCGTAGGAACTCGAATAGGCCGAACGGGGTGATGATGGCAGTCTTGGGGATGTCATCGGGGTGGACCGGGATTTGATTATATCCGCGCACAAGGTCCACCTTGGAGAACACGGATGCTCCGGCCAGGTGGGCATTAAAGTCCTGGATGTGCGGAACCGGGTACCTGTCGGGAACGGTCGCGTCATTTAAGCGCCGATAGTCCCCGCACGGTCGCCAACCCCCGTCCGCCTTGGGGACCAAGTGGAGTGGTGACGCCCACGGGCTATCGGAGGGGCGCACGATGCCCATTGACTCCATCTGACGAAACTCCTCTCGAGCTAGACGGAGCTTGTCTGGAGCGAGACGCCGCGCTCGGGCGTGCACGGGTGGCCCGGTGGTGGGGATGTGATGTTGCACCCCGTGCTTGGGAGCGGAGGAGGAGAAGTGGGTTTCCACAATGTCCGGGAAGTCCGCCAGGATGCGCGCGTACGTCGCATCCACGGACGACAGGTGTCCGACGTTGGGGGAGACCGGCCTCAGCGTGCTGGAGTGCACCAGGCGCTGCCGCCTGACATCCACGAGCATGGAATGCGCCCTCAGGAAGTCGGCGCCCAGCAGCGGCTGGGAAACATCGGCAATGATGAACCGCCACGTGAACCAGCTGTCGCCGAAGTTAAGGGCGAGCTGGCAGACCCCGTAACTGTTGATGGGGCTACCGTTCGCCGCAGTGAGGAGGGGGCCGCGTTTGCCCGTATGGATATCGGCGGTGGAAGGAGGTAGGACGCTCACCTCTGCTCCAGTGTCGACGAGGAACCGACCCCCGGTGCGGCGATCGCGAGCGAACACGCGATGGATCTGGCCGGCCGCCGAAGGAATCACTGACGGCCGGCCCTTGCGTTTCCCGGAAAGGCACAGGGTAGGCGACATTGCTTGGCGTTCGGTCCCCAACGACGGTGATAATAGCACCAGCCCCCTCTGCTGGTGTCCGGTGGTGGTGCAGACTGGGATGCCCACCAGCGACCTCCGGTGGTCTCCAGCGGTATTGGAGGTGGTGCTGCTTGGGCCGACCACCAGCGACCTCTGGTGGCGTCTGGCTGAACTGTCGGCGGGCCGTGCGAGAAGGGCGTGCCGGCACCGGGGTGCCCGATGGCGGCCGGATTTCGCCGCGGGGGTCGCCCTGAAACGGGGTCGACGGCGGCCCCAGCTTGCTGTTGGCCTTCCGACGCCGCGGAAAAAACGGCTAGGGCTTCCAGGTCCTCCCGACGGGACATCCATATTTGATCAGCGCGCTCGCCCAGCCCCTGCGTGTCGGTGAAGGGGTCCCCAGCGAGCTGAGAACGGAGGTCGACTGGGAGCTGCCGAAGGTAGGCCTGTTTAAATAAGAAACAGGGCGGGTGGTTGCCCATAAGGGCGAGCATGTCCTCCGGAAGGGCCGACGGCCGTCGGTCCCCGAACCCCCCTGGCTCATAACTCGAGTTGCCCTCTCGGCGTCGCTGAGGCCGAACCTCCTGATAAGGAGTTCTTTAAGGCCCTTATATTTGTCATCCGCAGGGGGGTCATTTAGGTAAGGCTTTACTCGCCTTGCTGTCGCCTGGTCCAGGGCGCCGACGACATAAAAGTACTTCGTCAAGTCGACGGTTACCCCTCGCACAGCAAACTGTGCCTCTGCCTGCTGGAACCAGACCTCAGGCTCTTCGGTCCACAGGGTCGGGAGTTTGAGGGAGACGGCATCGAGGTCGGCAGGACCGGGTTGCACATTGTCGTGCGACATCACTACGCGTGATGTCCGTCGAGGTCACCAATGTAGTGGCCTGGCGGAGGCCAGAGAAAAGGCAAGACGCCAGGCAGTTTTTAGTAAGATTCTTTTATTAGGCTGTGAGCTCCTGCCCACAGCGTAGTCCACCTAGGGATGAGCCACGCCTCCCCCTGGTCTGGCTTTTAACCCCCTACGCCTGTCCGTCACGTCACGAGGGGGCTGACCCAAGGAGTGGCCTGATCCGCCACAGTATATTGATTTATAAAGCTATAGTTGCAGATCTCTGGAAGATTTTCTGTTCTTCCAACTGAATCATAAAATAAGATTACCTGTGCAACATGGGAATTAGAAACATAGAAACATAGAATATAGGTGCAGGAGTAGGCCATTCGGCCCTTCGAGTCTGCACCGCCATTCAATATGATCATGGCTGATCATCCAGCTCAGTAGCCTGTACCAAAAGAGCCACATCTAACTCCCTCTTAAATATAGCCAATGAACTGGCCTCAACTACCTTCTGTGGCAGAGAATTCCACAGACTCACCACTCTCTGTGTGAAGAAATGTTTTCTCATCTCGATCCTAAAAGACTTCCCCCTTATCCTTAAGCTGTGACCCCTGGTTCTGGACTCCCCCAACATCGGGAACAATCTTCCCGCATCTAGCCTCTCCAACCCCTTAAGAATTTTATATGTTTCTATAAGATCCCCCCTCAGTCTTCTAAATTCCAGCGAGTACAAGCCCAGTCTATCCAGTCTTTCCTCATATGCAAGTCCCGCCATCCCGGGGATTAATCTGGTGAACCTTCTCTGTACTCCCTCTAAGGCAAGAACGTCTTTCCTCAGGTTAGGAGACCAAAACTGCACACAATACTCCAGGTGCGGTCTCACCAAGGCCCTGTACAACTGCAGCAGAACCTCCCTGCTCCTAAACTCAAATCCTCTTGCTATGAATGCCAACATACCATTCACTTTCTTCACTGCCTGCTGCACCTGCATGCTTGCTTTCAATGACTGGTGCACCATGACACCCAGGTCACGTTGCATCTCCCCTTCTCCCAATCGGTCACCATTCAGGTAATACTCTGCTTTCCTGTTCTTGCCGCAAAAGTGGATAACCTCACATTTATCCACATTATATTGCATCTGCCATGCATTTGCCCACTCGCCTAATCTATCCAAGTCACTCTGCAGCCTCCTAGCATCCTCCTCGCAGCTAACACTGCCACCCAGCTTCGTGTCATCCGCAAACTTAGAGATGTTGCATTCAATTCCCTCATCCAAATCATTAATATACACTGTAAATAAATGGGGTCCCAGCACTGAGCCTTGCGGTACCCCACTAGTCACTGCCTGCCATTCCGAAAAGGACCCGTTTATTCCTACTCTTTGCTTCCTGTCCGCCAACCAGCATAAATTTCATCTCAAGTTTAGGACAATGAGTGAACGACAATTTTGATGGAGTCAGAAGTAAGAGTTCTATTGTCTGGGCACTGGTTTTGTAGGATTGAAACTGAATTATCATTTCTAAAGAATAATGAATCATCATTGGCTCTACTGAAACAAAAACCATGTGCAGATCAAGTATCAGTCCTGGGTAAATCCCTCAAAATTCACACTCAGAATATTCAATTCACTCTGTACAACCATCTTTATCACATTATAAATATGTTGTTTCAGTTTAATACCAAATATGGTTTTGCTTATTTCATTTTATAAAAAGGTGTTCAAGAATCCTAAATATCAATGTTAACCAGTTTTGTCTGCAAAAAAAGTTATAAACCTATTGTTTGTAATCATCTTATTAAAATTCTTACAAAAAACATTTAAAATAATTTCCCCTCCACTAACTAGTCTCTATTTTCTGTAGCATCCTATAATTTCATGTTGAAGTTACAATGAGGAACATTGTCATTTTGGAAGTGTACTTGAAGTTTACAGATCATACTCATTCAGAAGAGTAACAGCCTTGCCACAATGTGTTTCTTTGTTTTAGATGGATCATGTTGTTAAAAGTCATGCTGCATTCCCAGAGCTGGAGTCCAATGCGAAGGCAAGGTCTGTCTAGCTATTGTAGCCTGGTGGCAATGCATACTTTACCAATTTTTAAAGTATATCAGAATCAATGATGATTTGGATGAATGGAAGCTTTTCTGTTGTGTTGGAATGTATACTTTATTGGTACATGTTAGATTTTTTTTCACACTAGTATTTTTTTTCACTTAGCCATAGTTTTTAACCATTGTTTCGGATGTGAGTTTCACTGGCAAGGTTAGCATTTATAGCCTTTGCTGTGCAAACTATCATTGCGGCATTTAAGATTTTGCCTCCAAATTTTTTGTGGTTCAGATAAAATATTACTATTTCTAAAATTGATTGTGTACAAAGTTACCCAGTGCTATGGTAGCTCTTACCAATTAAAAAATCTAGTGCAAATCCAATTGAAGAAATAAATTATTTACCTCAGAATGCCTGGAAATTACTGTTGACAATGTTATTGAGCCTAGTATTTGTGTAACATTCACAAGAGTGTCCAGAGAAAAATCATATGAACATGCTAAACATTTGTTCACTAATATTCTCAAAAGTTATTAATGACCTTATATGTTACATGATGCTTGTGAAACTTACCAAAGGACCAATTTTCTGAATATATGCTCTCAGCACAGCTGGCCCCAAGGAAAGAAGGCATATCAGGAAATTATAGGTCTGTTAGCAACTTTCTTCTGTACATTAATTTTCCAATTTGCAGTCCCAGTGGATGCAGCTTTCTGTCAAGACCTAACAGACTCTTAAATGTCCAAATTAACAGGAATGGCATGACATCATGCTGTGTAAAATGAGCATATAAATATGTTCTAATCTATTTTCACAAAACACCCATTTAATAATTTCCATTTTCCTGGCTGTAAACTTTTTTTTCTCACCATTCTCATTCAGTTCTGCTGAAACATCAGTTCCCTGCCAGGGCAGTCCATTGCCCTTTGGTTCCACATTTAATGGATTCCCAAATAGTCCCTGTCCATCTCCACCATCTTCTATCTGAACTTGGATTGCACAACTTCTCCTTGGACTTCATTCACTTTCATTAACTAAGCAAGAGAAAATTTATTGGTCGCATCCCTGTCCTTTTTTATAATATGAACCATTCTTTGTTGAGGCCCAACACCATTGCCTCTCTCAACTTTTTCCGGTATATTGATGGTTGTCTTGGTTCTGCTTCTCACTCCTGGAAGTTTTCATTAACTTTGCTGTATATGTAACTTCCTCTCTTGACTTAATTTTAGTCCAAAATGGACTACCTGTAGTTTCCAGATTGTTTAGCCAGGAGAGGATTGTCCTCATATTTTACACTGTAGAGTTCTCTAAGAATGTTAGGCATTTCAATGAGGCCATCACTTAGTCTCCCAAACTTTGAAAAATAAAGGCCAAGCCCAGGTAGTCTCTCTTCACCTGACAGAATCATAATTCCAAGAACCAGTCTCAATTTTTGCTGTGGTCTCTCCATAATATTATTGGGCTGCTGCAGAGGATGGTGGTGGAGGCAGATACAATAGTGGCATTTAAAACATTTTTGAATGAGCACATGGATATGCAGGGAATGGAGGGATATGGGTTATGTGCAGGCAGATTAGGGTTGTTCTTGGCATCATGTTCGACATAGACATGGTGGGTCAAAGGACCTGTTCCTATGCTGTACTTTTCTATAGACAATAGACAATAGGTGCAGGAGTAGGCCATTCAGCCCTTCGAGCCAGCACCGCCATTCAATGCGATCATGGCTGATCACTCTCAATCAGTACCCCGTTCCTGCCTTCTCCCCATACCCCCTCACTCCGCTATCCTTAAGAGCTCTATCCAGCTCTCTCTTGAAAGCATCCAACGAACTGGCCTCCACTGCCTTCTGAGGCAGAGAATTCCACACCTTCACCACTCTCTGACTGAAAAAGTTCTTCCTCATCTCCGTTCTAAATGGCCTACCCCTTATTCTTAAACTGTGGCCCCTTGTTCTGGACTCCCCCAACATTGGGAACATGTTTCCTGCCTCTAATGTGTCCAATCCCCTAATTATCTTATATGTTTTAATAAGATCCCCCCTCATCCTTCTAAATTCCAGTGTATACAAGCCTAATTGCTCCAGCCTTTCAACATACGACAGTCCCGCCATTCCGGGAATTAACCTAATGAACCTACGCTGCACGCCCTCAATAGCAAGACAATGGTCTGTTATGTAGTGTAGTTTCATCCCAGAAAAAATAGAAGATGTATTTTTAATAACGTATTTTTATTGTGTATGCAAAATGCAAGTTAGGATGGTAGCAAATAAAGAATCTAATAAAACAGGTTAGCTGTCCAAAAATTCCATCAACAGTGAAAGACATCTCAATGAACAGGTCATGAGGCCCTTTAATCAGATCTTTAATCTCAATTCATCAAATTAATGTTGTTTATTTATATATGTACATTCCTAAATTGTCTACTTTCCATTCAGTACTTGCCTAGGCCTGCAAAAGTTGCATCTCCCAAATTCCAATCATTGTTCTGGTACGTGAATTCAACTTCAATTTGGGATCGGCTATCAGGGCTAGTTCTGTTCATTATCCAAACAAATTTAGTGGTATTACACTCCAAATTATGGGAATGAGATAAAATAGAAATAATGTCATTGAGTTCCTTCATTTCCAAATCCGCTCACATGAAAATAGCTTTTGAGCCATTTTTGTATTTTATTTTCATTCTTGAATTTCTTCATTGAACAGTTTAAATGCGACATTTAAAGTTCATAACCCAGAATTTCCTGTTAACGTGGTGTACAACACGTGTACAAGACAATTCTTATCGCAATACAGTAGATCTAAATAAATTAAGTAAATTTTGCCAACATTCATGTAACTTCTGAATTTCTCCCTTGTGCATTGATGCAGCAATTATCAATTTCTTTAGTGCCTAATTAAAGGGTGCAGTTTAGGGTATGATAACTGAAAATAATTTAAAGCTGAATCGTTTCTACTATTTCATTAGAATGTTGTGTATATATGATGATTTAGTGACTTCAAATGTTAATTTCCATGTTAAAAAAAAGAGACTAAAAAAAAAACGCTCTGAGGAATCACAGCTCCGTAACCTTAAATGATTTTTATATTCTGGAAAATGGCAGGAAAATTTGATGTTTATGCCTATTTACCAAATTGCCGTAGAAGCTGGTGTAAATTGGAACGTTTCGTCATTTATTTGGGTCACCCAATTGAAAAAACAAGCTATTCCATGGAAGTAAAAAGCTTCATTATCAGCATGCGATAGAAGCAATGTGTAGGAAGGAACTGGAGATACTGGTTTAAACCGAAGATAGATTTTTAAAAACTGGAGTACCTCAGCGGGTCAGGAAGCATCTCTGGAGAAAAGGAATAGGTGACATTTCGGGTCGAGACCTTCAGAGTGAGAGTCAGGGGAAAGGGAAACAAGAGATATAGACAGTGATATGGAGAGATACAGAACAAATGAATGAAAGATATGCACAAAAAGTAACGATGATTAAGGAAAGGTGGAGCCCACAATGTCCAATTGTGGTGATAATGAGTTATACAGACAATGAAACTCAACAGGACGACAGTGCAATTAGTGTGATGACTATGGTGGGGGAGAGAGGGAATGCAAGGGTTACTTGAAGTTAAAGATATCAAAATTCATACTGTTGGATTATAGGCTGCCCAAGCGGAATATGAGGTGCTGTTCAATTTACATTTGGCCTTCAGCAATGATGTGAATGTAGATACATACTGAAAAGTGGACTGATAACGGGCTCATCTGTAACTGTGAGGTCTCTGAAATAATACCAGTTGAATGATTTGCATCATCTCAGTATCTGACTCTTTTGAAAATGCAGTTAATTATTTTCCCTTCTGTAACAAATTTGACATATTTTATTAACCGACATTTTAAAATGTATTAACCTAAAAAGACCACGATACTCTTAATATAAAGTTCACAATTACAGTAGTTAACTTTAAACTGGTTATTCTTACCCATATTTTTGGATTGTTTTGTCCTCAATTTACACTGCATTCCACAAAATGAAAAGAACCAGAATATTTGAGTGAAGCATTTCAACAGACAGTACAACTGGTGAAATAGGATATAAATTTGGTTTACAATCTCTGTATCTCTGTTTTGTTTCTCTCAGCAGGCATAAAGTTTGTTATTAATCAATCCTGGTTAAGGAGTGCCATATATTAGTTGTTAGTGCTGGATATGGGATTTTATTTCTGGGCTATTTGAAAAATCAAACATTTATCAAACTAATGAACTTCAAAGGATATTGAGAGAAGTAAACATGAATAATCATTTGAAGGATAAATCATTTTGCTACAAGAAACCTTTTTGTTAAACATATACCATTACAAAAACCATAGTTTTAAATATATTTAAACTCCATTTTAAAATCAGCAGTAGGGAAGACGTTTATCACAGAGTATGCATTCTGTTCTTGTGCATTTTTGCATTTACATACATGCCTTGAATCTGCCCCAATGACTTTATAGTGTAAACACAGGCTCGTAAGTTTTTTTTTGATGCAAAACATAAGCTCACTTTTCAAAAATCTCATATAATTTTATTCCCAAAATGAAAGCAACGAAATGACCATTTTTATTCTTGGCATATAACTGAGCAATGTTATAGTTATAAATGGTTGATTTCAGAATGTTTTCTTTTCTTTTAGTGGGAAAAATGTCTACATGTACTTAAACTGTCACCTGGAGTCCATTAAAAAGTGTTCTGCTGTGGGCATGCTAACAGTTGATTTACATGTTTGGCCTGATTTCCATGGCAACAGATCTCCCTTAGCAGATCCTACACTAAAGGGCATGGTAGGTACATTTCACTGTTACAAAGAAACCTTTTACAGATTTGGTTTGAGACAATGACAACGTTTCGGAAAAATATGTATGAAATTTCTTTCTAGCTGCCAATTTGATTGATTTTTGTTGAAATAATTTCTTTTTGTCAGTGAGTGCTGATATATTTTTCTTCATTAGCTGCCTTTTTCCATTTATTTGGCTTAAAGTTGCTGTCTGATTCATTACTGTTTTCTACTAGTCCTAAATATCTGAGCTTTTTTATTTTCAATGTGGCTGGTGTTCTAAACAGTAAATTGAGCGTAATGGTTTATTTCATCCTTAAAACAATAAACAGTTTTCAGAGAACATTTAGCATGAAAGGAATGTGATTAGATTTTTCTCTATTGCTTTTTGTGCCTATTTGTGTAGTTCTCCTGTCATGAGCAGTCTATATGCTTGGCCGTCTGAGGAAGGTAAGGCTGTACTTGCTTATCTCTTCCGCCAAACCATGTTCTCCCAAAACGTAGCTTGATTCCAGCAGCAAAGGATAATAGAAACATAACAATGTAAGGAACAGGAACACAAGTAGCCATATGGTCTCTTGAGATTATTCTGCATTCAAGAAGATCATGGCTAATCTGATGCTATTACTTAGTATGACACAGAGGAAGGCCATAGACCAAACCCCTGCCTATCTTGGCTTTCAGTACATTAAATGATTCAGCTTTTAAAGTTTTCTGGGGTAGATAATTTCCAAGGTTCATGATTCTCTGAGGAAATGTCTTCTAGTTTTCATCTTCATTGAACGATCCCTTTTACTGAAACTATGTCTTCCGTTTCTAGACATGCAGGGAAATATCCTCCCAGAATCTTACGTTTTAATAAGATCATCTCCCATTCTTCAAAACTCCAATCGCAAAGGGACTGGCAGGCCAAGGAAGACTTCCACAGCTGATGACAGAAGATTCTCCCTACAATAAAGACAAATCCCCAAACACCTGTCCAACAGATCAGAAACACTCTTCAGGAGTAAGGTGTGGATTTGTCAATGACCACTGTCCGCAGAAGACTTCATGAACAGAAATAGAGGCTACACTGCAAGATGCAAACCACTGGTTAGCCACAAAAATAGGATGGCCAGGTTACAGTCTGCAAAGAAGTACTTAGAAGAGCAACCACAGTTCTGGAAAAAGGTCTTGTGAACAGATGAGACGAAGGTTAACTGATATCAGAGTGATGCCAAGAGCAAAGTATGGAGGAGAGAAGGAACTGCCCAAGATCCAAAACACCACCTCATCTTTGACACATGGGGGTGGGGGTATTATGGCCTGAGCATGTATGGCTGCTGAAGGTACTGGCTCACTTATCTTCATTGATGATACAACTGCTGATGGTAGTAGCATATTGAATTTTGAAGTGTATAGACACATCCTATCTGCTCAAGTTCAAACAAATGCCTCAAAACTCATTGGCCGGCAGTTCATTCTACAGCAAGACAATGATCCCAAACATACTGCTAAAGCAACAAAGGAGTTTTTCAAAGCTAAAAAAAGGTAAATTCTTGAGTGGCCAAGTCAATCACCGATCTGATCCTAATTGAGCATGCCTTTTCTTTGCTGAAGAGAAAACTGAAGGGCACTAGCCCCCAAAACAAGCATAAGCTAAAGATGGCTGCAATACAGGCCTGGCAGAGCATCACCAGAGAAGACACCCAGCAACTGGTGATGTCCATGAATCGCAGACTTTAAGCAATCATTGCATGCAAAGGATATGCAACAACATACTAAACAAGACTAATTTCATTTACATGACATTGCTGTGTGTCCCAAACATTACGGTGCCCTGAAATGGGGGGACTATGTATCAACACTGCTGTAATTTCTACATGGTGAAAGCAAAATGTATAAAAATGGCCTTTATTAAAATCTGACAATGTGCACTTTAACCACATGTGATTTTTTTCTATGACAGATCTCAAATTGTGGAGTACAGTGGCAAATAAATAAATGATGGGTCTTTGTCCCAAACATTATGGAGGGCACTGTAAGAAAGTCAAAATTATTTACAAGATTCCCAATATCATCTCATTCCCAATTTTGAAATATGGGTTGACTGATGTCATTATATTATGAAATGTTTAATGTTTAAGTCCATGCAACAGAACATGCAACAAATAAAAATATTTTTCTCCGAAATTGTCTGAAATATGACATGATGTCCTTAGAAAATGGACCCTATTTTTAAATCACTGTACTGGAAATGATCCAGATTTAATAGCATATTAAGAAAATTCCAGAAGGCAATAGTAATAAAGTGTATATTTAAGATAAAAGCACAGATGAGGGATATATGGATAATTTTACTTTCATTTCCAGTGGAAAAAAACGCCAAAGTGCACTGGAATAATAAGATTTTACATCTTCATAAAATACAGTGTTTAAATGTTATCCTTTTCACTTAAGATTTTCCACTGGTAACCTTTCAGGGTTAATTTCATTTTGATTATTTAAGAATGCCAATAGCATCATGAAGTCTGTTTTTAAATCATTGTTTACTAATTATGCCAAAAATAAATTGGATAATGTAGCAATTGAACGTTTGAGCCGAGTTATGTCTTGAAATTATAATAAAATGCCTTTCTCTTTCATCAATAGGTAACTGGATTAGCATTGACTAACAGTCTTGATGATCTTGCTAAGCTTTACTTAGCTACAGTTCAAGCAATAGCAGTAAGTAGAGTTTTAAATGATTCATTATTTTGAACTACAGTGCATATACTTTCACTGAGCAATGCAGATTTCTCATTATTAGTGCAACATTATTGTCATTATTTAAAGTGATGATAGGATAATAGAAGCCAGACCTCAGGTGGGAATTGAGACACTTGAGCAACCAGATCTAAGTTCATCATATCCTGCTCAGAGGTTTCTGCCAAATTTACCTTTAGACACATGTTTAATATGGCAACTCCACGTGGTTATTTCTTTTTTTAGGTTTGCAGTGCATCAAAGTACTTTCAAAATCTGAAGGTATTTCGCAGCTTAAATGATGTAAAAATACTTGTAAGGAAAATCTACAATCTATATCAATTTATTAGTGCAAATAAGGACAGGCCCTCCCTGGGTTATGACATGATTCTGTTTCTGAGAACTGTTCATAACCCACACACCTCGCAAGTCTGAAATGTGGCCGTCCAGTAATGTATTTAAATAGAAGCATAGGCCAACCAAGGGAACGTGAAGTTAACTCAGCGGGTCAGGCAACTTCCTTGGAGAACATGGATAGGTGACATTATGGGTCAGGGCCCTTCTTCACACAGTCGTTTATGTCACCTATCCATCTTCCCCAGGGATGCTGAATTACTCCAGTACTTTATGTCCTTTTTTGTTAACCAGCAACTGCAGTTCCTTGTTTCTACATTTAACTCACCCAATTAAGATATTGCCACATACCATTAAGTCTATTTAGTTTACGAGGTAACTAAAATGAGAACGTTTCGATCCATCCTAATTCACATGGAATCAGTCTAATTTTCTACCGTTGCTTTGTGAATTGTTCCAAAATATTGGTGCCTCCACTCTTGTGGGGATTACTCTTTGGGTAGAATTTCTTTATATTAGTTCTTAATTATGTTTGAACTTTGTGTATGCTAGTTGAGTTCCAGTAGTTAAGTGGTAATTTGGAAATGAGACTAAATAAATATTGTTTTTTCTTGAAATTATTGGAATTCTTGCTTTCTTAATAAGCATTTTTTTTATTATTTTATTTTATATAGCGCCTTACCAGAAGCTCAAAGCGCTTTACAAAAACAATCATAACATAAAAACAAACAGACAAACTATCCTAACGGAGAAGCGGCGAATAAACAGCGCCAGCGTCCTCTCACGTCACAACACAAAGCACAGGACACACAGATACAATTTATAACACAAACAGCCATCACAGTGATTGCTCCAGGCACACCCTCACTGTGATGGAAGGCAAAGAAAAGTCTTATCTCCTCCTCATTCTTCTCCCGTGGTGCCACGAGGTGATCGAGGCTCCCAACTTTTTGAAGCCCCCACCGGGCGATGGAAAGTCCCAGGGCCGAGCCGAGCAGGCCGATGGAGGTCCTGAGCCAATACTAATTATTACACTATCCTAAGCAGGTCTCATCGGGGTAGAGTTTGACTTTACTAATCTAACAATGGTATCTCAATAATATTTGACACGAAACCTGTGTTGTTCGCATCAATGTTTTCTCAAAGATGTACTAAGTTCAACTAACTGAACTAAAACGTGGTTTATTCTAGTACCTTAGTGTTTATAACTGTAGATTGTGACTTTTTATCCCTTGCTTCTGTGAATTATGCAGACTCACTGCTCATATTGAGCCAGAATGTGCTACATTCTAGGTGGCAGTAACATAGAGATAGCCCGAGTACTGCACTGTGGTGAATACAGTAAAGGGCAAATGTACATGCATTTGAACTTTTGCTCTGCCCCTGGATACCATTAGGCCAGAGGGATTCCATTAGTTGCTGAACTGAGGAGTTGAACATACTTCATATCTGGTCCTTCAATCTTATGTCAGCCGTAGCTTGCACTTCTCATTGAAACATATAAAATACTAACGGTGCTTGACAAGATAGATGCTGGTGTAATGCTTTCTGTGACTAGGTGGTCTATTACCAGGGGTCACATCCTCAAAATAAAGTGGAGTGAGTTGAGAATAAAATTCTTTATCCAGAAGTTAGTGAATCTTTTGAATTGTCAAAAGATGTTTGCAGAGAGAATGGAGGATGCTTGGAGTGCATTGCTACTGGTGGTAGAACCAGATAAGAAATTATGTTAAGAGGCTTTTAGATGGGCAAATAGATATGCAGGGAATGGAGGGATATGGATCACATTCAGGTAGCGAAGATCAGATTAACTGACAAATAGACAATTAACTGACAATCAGCACAGACAATGTGGGCTGTTCCTGTGCTAGGTAGTGATTGGCAGTCCAAACAGGAGGGGCTGAATGGCCTACAAGTGCACTCTTATTAGATCATCAGCCTTCATTTGAAAGATAAGTTTGGGTTTGTTCTTTGTATAGCTTTAATTATTTTACTGTGTATGTTTTTTTAATTAATTAGCAACTGTTTACTATGTTTTTAATTATTTTAAAATAATTTTTCGCGTTTATGTTAAAATCTCTGATCATGGAAGAAGTGAAAAACAAGAAGTTATACAACACATTGAGGGCAATCCAGCCAAATGTAAACCTGTTTTCTTTATTGTCAGACCCCTGTTTTCACACTTAGAGAGGAAATATACAAAATGTTCTTAAAGAGGAAATGTGTTAACATAGCAGAACAATATATAGCAATGGTGCAAGCAAGTAACTACATGAAGGATCAGCTTAGCCTTTTCATTACAACTTGCCTGCCAGTGGAAAACAAAGAGCATGCTTTTACACTTTAGTGGTTGGTCTTAGCTGAGTGATAATAGATTTAGGCTATTGTCCAACATTCCTAACTTTTTCACCTCAACGAAAACTTACAGTTTTTGTACAAAGTAACCTGACTGACCTCCCAGTTAATCTTATCTGACGTATTCACAACCCGTTCAGCCACAGGTGCTGAATAGAGAATACATTTCTGATTCTCCTGAGATTCTCATCTTCACGGACTTCAGTCTCCACCCAATTCACTACATCCTATATTATATTATATAAATATAAAGCTGTAAGCTCTGAAGCAACAAAGGTTACAAGACCAGACAACCTCCTAGGTGTTAGCTTGGTTGGCATGGAGGAGCTGGGTCAGAGGGCTTATTATGCTGATTATCTCTATAATTTTTGCTGTATTACTAGAGCTTCACTCCAGAACTAGCTGTGCCTGTAGCCTAACTGTTCTGACGAGCACAGAGAGCAAGGAGTAGGCTATGCTGTAAGGAACAGCCTGCTGAACACGGTGGAACCAGGCAGAAATGTCTCAGAGCGACTCCTGACACTCCACTTCGTGCAACACTTCCGTAGACCCAGTCACCCCTCAGCGTGTATGCCCCGACACTGTCCTCCACATCAGACACAAAGGACGAGTTCTACGAGAAGCTCGCATCCATCATCAGCAGCATCACCAGCAAGGTAGAACTTGTTCTCTTGGGCGACCAACGCCAGAGTGGGCGCAGACCATGAATTGTGGTCTTCCTGCCTTGGGCAGTTTGGTGTGGGCAAAATGAATGAGAACGGACAGCGACTGCTCGAGCTGTGCACTTACCATGACCTGTGCATTGCCAACTCGTACTTCCAGACAAAACCCCAGCACAAGGTTTCCTGGAGACATCCACGCTCAAAGCACTGGCATCAACTGGATCTGATCCTAGTCAGACGTGCCGCCCTCAAGAGCATTCTCCACACACGCTCCTACCACAGTGTGGACTGCGACGCAGACCACTCCCTGGTGTGTTGCAAGATCAGGCTGCAACCAAAGAGGTTCAACCGTACCAAGAAGCAGGGGAACCCCGCATCGATGTCAGCAAGATGCCCCATCCAGACCTCGTGCAACAGTTTGCAGAGGCTTTTGAGAGAGAACTTGGCACCTCGCGTCCTGGAGACTCTGCAACAGAGAAGTGGGAAACTCTGTGGGACACCATGCACCGCACAGCCTTGGCTAGTTTTGGGAAGAAGACCTCAAAGACACACGACTGGTTTGAGGCCACGTCGACCGAGATGACTTCCGTCATCGAAGCCAAGCGAGTCGCTCTAGCCGAGTACAAGCGGTCAGCCAAAGTGAAGAACCTGCAGATCCTCAGGGCTACTAGGAGCAAGGCTCAGCAGACTGCCAGGCGATGCACCAATGAGTACTGGACACAGCTTAATGAGGACATCCAGACGGCCTCCATAACAGGGAACATCAGGGGAATGTTCTTTAGGATTTTCTTCACTCTGCTCTTGAAACATGCCTTAGGCACCACACCAGAGGGGACTTACCTGCGTACTAGATCAGACGGCAGGCTCTTCAACCTCACCTGCCTCAGAGCCAAGACAAAAGTACGTGAAGCTCTCATCAGAGACATGTTGTTCTCCGATGACGCAGCAGTTGTGCCCCACACCCAGCAGGAACTACAGTCACTGATGGACCGCTTCGATCGGGCTTGCAAGGACTTCGGCCTGACCATCAGCCTGAAGAAGACGAACGTCCTGGGGCAGGGTACAGAGCCTGTCATCACTATCGACGACTACGAACTCAATGGCGTCCATCAGTTCACGTACCTCAGCTCCTCCATCACCGACAACTACTCCTTGGACAAGAGGATCGTGAAGGCAGCTACAACTCTCGCTCGCCTCACAACTCGAGTGTGGACCAACCCAAAGCTGACAGTGAAGACAAAGATAGCAGTCTATACCGCCTGTGTCAACAGCACGCTGCTGTGGGGCAGTGGCGCATGGAATACATATGCTAGACTGGAGAGAAAACTCATCACCTTCCATCTTAGAAGCATCCACCGTATCCTGGGTATATCCTGGCAAGACAGACCTTCCCAGTATGTACACTCTACTCAGGCAGTGCAGGCTGCGGTGGCTGGGCCATGTCCACCGCATGGAGGATGGCCGTATTCCAAAAGACATCCTTTATGGAGAGCTGACATCTGGGAGGAGAACCTTCGGCCGTCCCCAGCTACGTTACAAGGATGTCTGCATGAGAGATATGAAGGTGCTCAACATCGATGTGGAGTCCTGGGAGAGTCTTGCAGCTGACCGCACGAGGTGGAGAGGTACTCTGAACCAACATCTCAAAGCGGGAGAAGAGAAACTGATGAACGTAGCTGCAGACAAGCGGGTACGCAGAAAGGAGTGCAGCAACTTCAACAGACCAGAGACCACACACAAATGTGACCTTTGCGACAGAGACTGTCACTCCTGTATTGGTCTCTTCAGCCATAAGCGATGTTGCTCTAGCTGAGGTTTGGAACAGCCAACAACTAGGATGCATCACCCATGGTCAGCCATGACTGAGGGGAGCTACTGTATTATATAAATCTAATGCTGTGAGCTCTGTAGCAACAAAGGTTACAAGACCAGACAACCTCCTAGCTCTTAGCTTGGTTGGCATGGAGGAGCTGGGTCAAAGGACTTATTATCATGCTGATTATCTGTATAATTTTGGCTGTATTATTAAAGAGCTTCACTCCAGAACTAGCTGTGCCTCTACCCTAACTGTTCCAGTACAGTCACAACACTGGCATCGATACAATAACATGGAAAATTGCCAAGGTTTGTTCTGTGCATACAAAGCAGGACTGACCAATCTGACTAATAACCAGTCAGGCAGCTCCAGACCTTATCAAGCCTTGGTCCAAACATGGACGAAAGAGATGAATTCCAGAGGTGACGGAAGAATGACTGCTCTTGACATTGTGACACCGTCTGACACACTGACATCAAGGAGCTCTGGTAAAACAGAAGCATTCGTCTTTAGAGAGAAATGTTTTGATTGCTTCTGTATTTAAATTGATGGCTGCATTTTCTTTTGTCCAGCTGGGAACCCGTCACATTTTGGAAACAATGCAGAATGCAGGACATCAAATCAATACTCTCTTTATGTGTGGTGGATTGAGCAAGAATCTCCTGTTTGTCCAAATGCATTCGGATATTTCAGGTTAGTAAGCGGGGAGAGGGAAAACTAAAAAACAAAGAGGAAATTCAGCAATTTAGGAGTTTATTTTTTTTCTAAACAAAGCAACGATCCTAACTTTCACTGATTAACAGAGAAAACATGATGACATGAAGGATGTTGCATTGAATCAACACGACACATGCAAGAGCTGCATGGTGTATTTTCAGGGAAAGCAGTTAGATTTGGTATTGACACAACAGTGGAATAGTCAAAATGTCAGAGGGCACCTCTTGGTGACATCACAATTTGTTGCGAAAGGTCTTGTTTTCTTTTGATGGTTCCGCTCAACTGAGTTTGATCTGTTAGGAACAAATAAACAGAAGTAGGCCAAACAGCCCTTCAGTCCTGTTTAACATGACAGATCTGTACCTATGTCCGTGTAACCACTGCCTCACATTGAACAATCATTGTCAGATAATACTGCCAAAGCATGGAGAATCTTCTTTATTCCTTCCTTATTTATCCTCCAAATTCCAAACAGAAAATTCCCCCAAAAATCTGCAGCAAGGCTGGCAGCATCTGTGAAAAGGGAAAAGTACACTGAACATTCCAGATCAATGGACATTTGAATTTGGCACTGACCACATCTTTGGTATTAATAGAAGGAAGATTGTATATTTCATGTTAAGACTGTTATCACCCAGTTAAAACTACTCAAAAAGAGTGGAGATCTATCTGTCTGATCATATGAGACTACAGAATATCAGAAAAAGATACCTTAAGTTTATTAGTGTTCCTTGTAATGGTTTTTACTAAGGTTTGACACGTTAATGTTTGAAGCTTAACAAACATCCAGTGTTCCTTTGCAATCCAAAGTAGGTTATGGATCAAAGACTAAAATCTCCTTTTAAATAATGTGGTTTTATAAATAATGACTTGGGAATAAGTTAAAAACAGAAGGTTTGCTAATGCTGAAAACTCTCCAGTGATCCAAACAAAACACTGGACAAAGGTCCTGATTTTGAGACATGGAAATCCCCAATAAGCAAACCTGGAATTTACAGGGCAAAGGTCAGGAGCCAGAAACTCTCCTGACTGATCCTGTTTAAAAAGATTAGCAAAGAGCATATCTGGAGATTAAGTGTTTCCCAACAACAGCAACCCTCTCTTTGATGTGGTTACAGTTTCATTTATTTAAAATACTCTTATTCTAAGAAACAAAAATCCCTGATAAAAACGGAAAATCTTTAATGCTGATATATTTGAGGGGAAAAAAAGGTAGTTATCTTTAGAAACATAAAAAAAGTTTTTTTGGGGAATGCAAATGATATACTTATGCTAAAATGTAATATTGGGAGCTACTTTTATTTCTTTCAATATTAACTTTTGAAATTCCTCACAGCTCATTTTTAATGGTCAAAAAATACTATTCTGAAGAAAGAATGAAATTTGATTCTTATAACAGTTTGAAAATAAGATATATACAGATAGATGTTTAAAAATGATGAATTTTAAGCAAAAAGCAAGAAATACTATTATTTCCCAGGAGACCATTAATCATAGACTGTAAGCTTTAATTGAGAAGGTCTCCGTGGCATATGTTTTTAATCAAAACTATCTTTATATTTAAAGGACTGATTTTGTTTTAAGGTATTTGATTGAAGATCAAGTTAAAGTTGATCAATATTTTGAATTTCTACTTCAATCTGACAGTAGCCATTGGTTATTAAATGCACTATGAAAATAATTTAATTCCACTGTGCATGTTTTTGGGCAGCAACTGTTACTGTTTAACTGGTGTCTGGTGCAAGAGTGCACACCTATAAAGTTAGTTACATCTGGGGATATACTGGTCAAGCCAACTGGGGATATACTGGGGATATACTACACACCCAGCCAACTGCGAGAACAATGGGGGAATAGGCAGACTCCGCAGCAGAAAGAGGCCTGCATCATGGCCACTTCAGAGGATTATTTACTATCCCGAGAGTGGGAATTTCCTCGCAGCTGCGTAGACAGGAATGTGCTTCTTGCTTGCCAGTAGTTCCATGGAGAACACCTGGCTAGTTGCAGTGGAGAGGTTAACATGTTCCTGACTTTGATCACTTTTAATTGCAATGCAAAGATCAAGGATGCACTGGAAATCAAATATCAGTACACTTGACCTCCCATTCCATCATCAGACTCAGCATTAAATCCAGAGGCAACACACAAAATACTGAACCGAGGAGCATTATGCACAAGGTTACTGACCTAATTTTTTTTTTAAATGTAGCTACATGATTTTTATTTAGTTTACTAAATTTTAATTTATTTTACTTTACCCCAATAACTTATTTTCCTATAATAAATGTTCCTTTTTAAAAATAATTTAAATCTATTTCAAGCATATAATAAGTGTATCTAATTATCATGGACATTTAGAATCAGTTGAAGAGATCTTTGACAGTAGTGAGCATCAAAACCCATCAGAATGGTCCAGGATAAGAATCTCAGGGTACGTCTCCAAAGACGTACAGGTATGTAGGTTAATTGGCTGGGTAAATGTGAAAATTGTCCCTAGTGGGTGTAGGATAGTGTTAATGTGCGGGGATCACTGGGCGGCACGGACTTGGAGGGCCGAAAAGGCCTGTTTCCGGCTGTATATATATGATATGATATGATATATGATATGTTCCCTGAAGTCTAGTTGATCCTTGCAGGCTGATCCTCTGCACAGAATGATTTTGACAGTGAATTGGATTTTGAGGGTGATGAAAAGTAAATGCTGATAAGTGTAGGAAAAGAGAGGAGACATCCAGGTTGACAAGCACAAGCAGTGGTCAAGATCAACCATAATCCAGTGAAGTATTGAAAAGATTTTGTCGCCATTACCTGTGGACATACCACAATCTTTAGTTTCGTTTAGTTTATTGTCATTTGTACCGAGGTACAGTGAAAAGCCTTTGTTGTCCAGTTATCGGAAAGACAATACATGATTACATTCGAGCCATTTACAGTGTATAGTAGATACATTCCCAAACTGTCAAACTTCTCCATGACAATAGTTTGAACTGACTCAATGCTTTACAAACTTGTCTATATTGACCCATAAACATCCACTGAATATTCAATTCCCCCTCAGGCAATTTGGATCTGAAATGCTTATCATTGTCTCATAGACTTTAAATCAATTTGAAGATTTTTCTCCTCATTTCTAAATCCCTCTATAGCTTCACCACTTATTTTCACCTGCAGACATACTTATGCTCCTCCAATTTGGGTCTCTTAATCACCCCAATATTGAATTGCTGTGTACTGGCCGCTGTCCTTTAACTGCCAATGCCTTAACCCTTGCATTACCGTGAAAAGTTCTCCTCTTCACAAACTCTTTCTCTGTTTAACGCGTTCCTTCAATTGTCAAGGTGCTCCCCGATTGCAATGCAGCTGATACAATGTAGGAAAGTTCACAAACCTTAATCGAAGAAAGTTCAGTACCTCACACTTCCCTTGCCAGAGAAGGTACACAGAATGAGCACATTGCATCAAGACGATTTTTTGCTTATCCCTTTGGCAAGGTACATTTGATGGCACACAAGTTGCTTTGTGAATGCACTGCATCACTTTTCATGATGGGATTGCACTCTGTCGATGTTCATCCGCTGTGTGACTCATCATTGGCAGCAAATCATGCAGTCAACGTCCAGTGCTCTGGCACCTTTAATGGTATTGTGTTATGCCATCTGCGTTTATTTACCACAATAGGGCTATCCTCTGATGTGCTTGCATGCACACCCTGCAAATATGGAGAAAAGCCATAGGCACCATGGGTATGCTGAAATATGTCACCTTTGTCAAGATTCCCGGTCACCTTTCATTTGCCACCCAATTCATTCTTCATGGAGTAGAGTCTTTACCACCAACTACAGAGTGGATAAATGAGAAACAGGACTAATAAGTAAAAAGGAGTTCATTTATACAGTCTCTTTGAGATAGGCCTACCTAAGACAGACTCATTAAACCGTGAAAAAAAGGAAATGCAGCCATTCACTAGCTATATTTTGCCATTCCCTTCCCAACTCAGCTGCTGATTGCAACACCACCCACTTCATCATAACAAATTGAAATATCAGACTAAACAACACAAATTTACACATCAACTAACACTTCTTTAATACCTGTCTTTCCTGTGCCTTTGCCAGTCTTGTTAGTTTGGCAATGCCAAACCAGTAACTGCAGCGTGGCCGATAGAAAGGTGTCGACAGTCAGATGGCGACTGTAGAAGGTTTTGGAGGATCACTGAGGAGTTTTGGACCTGAAGCCATCTCGAGAGGATGCTGTTCACAGATGAGGCTCTTACATGTGTCTCTTCGGTACCCTGCAGCACCACTCTTGCTTCCCCCTTCCCCCTAACCACAGCAGGGACAGAGTCCCCCTAGTCCTTACCTTTCACCCCATCAGCCGTCGCATACAACACATAATCCTCCGACATTTTCTCCACCTCCAACGGGATCCTACCACTAGCCACATCTTTCCATCTCCACCCCTTTTCGCTTTCTGCAGAGACCGCTTTCTCCGCAACTCCCTGGTTGACTCATTCCTTCCCACCCAAACTGCCCCCTCCCCAGGTACTTTCCCTTGCAACCGCAGGAGATGCAACACCTGCCTCTACACCTCCTCCCTTGACTCCGTCCAAGGACCCCGACAGTCCTTTCAGGTGAGGCAGAGGTTCACTTACACCTCCTCCAACTTCATCTATCCACTAACAGTATCCACTGTTCCAGGTGTGGACTCCTATAGATGGCGAGACCAAACGTAGGCTCAGCTATCGTTTCGCTGAACACCTCCGCTCAGTCTGCCTAGACCTACGTGATCTCCTGTTTGCTAACACTTCAACACCCACTCTGATTCCCATACTCCAGCACTTTATGACTTTTGAATTTAGAGACACAGCATGGAAACAGGGCCTTTGGCCCACCGAGTCCAAGCCGATCAGTGATCACCCCGTACACTAAGGACAATTTACAATTTTACGAAAGCCAATTAACTTACAAACCTGAGGTAGACACAAAATGTTGGAGTAACTCAGCAGGTCAGGCACCATCCGGGAGAGAAGGAATGGGTGACGTTTCGGGTCGAGGCCCTTCTTCAGACTGATGTCAAGAGAGGGAGAGGGGGCGGGACAAAGATAGAATGTTGTCGGAGACAGGCAGACTAGTGGGAGAACTGGGAAGGGGGAGGGGATAGAGAGGGAAAGCAGGGAACATCTGAAGTTAGAGAAGTCAATGTTCATACCACTGGGGTGTAAACTACCCAAGCGAAATATGAGGTGCTATTGCCCCAATTTGTGCTGGGCCTCACTCTGACAATGGAGGAGGCCCAGGACAGAAAGGTCAGATTGGGAGTGTGAGGGGGAGATCAAGTAAGTTAAGACGGACTGAGCGGAGGTGTTCAGCGAAACGATCACCAAGCCCGCACTTGGTCTCACCGATGTAGAGAAGTTGACACCTCTGAACCTACAAACCTGTACGTCTTTGGAGTATGGAAGGAAACCGGAGCACCTGGAGAAAACCACGCGGTCACAGGGAGAATGTACAAACTCTGTAGACAGCACCCGTAGTCAGGATTGAACTCTGGTCTCTGGCTCTGTAAGGCAGCAACTATACCACTACGCCACTGTGCCGCACCACAATGTGTCCTTTTATGTATTAACCGTCATCTGCGGTTCTTTGTTTCAACGGCATATAATGGTAATACCTTACTCGATTATAATGGACAATCAGCAATAACGGACACATATCCCCCCTCCCCCCCGCCCCATGGTTTGTTATAACTGTATGATGGGTTCACTGTATTCGGATGCTGATGCCTTAGAGAGGTGATATGAGTGTTGATCATTGGTTAAAGGGGGATTACCCCCTTCTCAGTTCTCATTCATCATATATATCTTATTGAAGAGATCAAGGGTCAGCACATCATAGAAAGGATAGATTGTTGTTGATGATTAATAGCACCATGCAGCAAGTGGTTTTTTCATTGTTTGTGACTGCTTGATGAAAAAGGAATTGCCCAAGTAAAGTCTGTTAAAATACCTGCTATGTATTATACATGCTCCATGTTCTACAAACTTTCATGACCTCCTTAAAGGTTGAAGCTGACCCTCTCCAAAAAGGAGAGAATGTTGGTGAGTCACAGTTGTAAAAGAAGCACAGTTTTGCATGGCAGCTTTAAATAGTGTACAGGGAAATGCAAAGTCAACTGCAACTAAATGGCATAGTGTAAAATGCAAAAAAAAAGTAATGTTTATCAATTACTATTGGCTAGAGTAGAATTTGGTTAGGGCTAGATTCAGAGCGGCAATTGTGTGTGAATTGAAAAAGGAGAACTATTATATTATTTCAGTGGTGGAGAAGATTATGATACCTGGAGGGAAGGATTAAGTGAAAGGAAGTGCAAAAAACTACATAATGGTTTGTGGTAATATAGGGAAATATAAAGACAATAAGATCATTTTGCTCTGCTACTTGGCATGCTGGCTTATTGATTGTGGGAGGTTAGTAGAACCCTCTATGTCTGGATAAGACATCAGGAGTTGCCAGCTGATTTTTTCATCTTTTTCATTTTTAAGTCCTTAATAAATAAGGCCTTAGTTCCTGCCAATGTAAAGTTTAAATAAAGTGATTGGCCAAGCAAACAGTATTGATCTCTCTCCATCACTATTTTCATTGTTAAATGACACGATCAAGAAACTGGCATCTTCATTTTTTTCCACCACATACATTTTTTTTTCTTAACTGTGCAATTTATGCTAATTTTGCAATAAGCGAGTTCAGTATCTTGACCGCGCATGCGGAGGTCATAGGTCACAAGAGCTAAACATTCCCATTTTATTGGGAACAGTATTATGCTACCCATGTAATCTGTATAATTATCATTATTAGTAACATCGAGCAAAATATACTTTTTTAACCAGGGCATTGGCAGAGAGAGTGGAAACTGTGCAGCATGCTTGAAATGCAGGGAGGCTTAGGCTTGTCTTTGTATGTGGCTTTTATCAGATTGTTCAAAAAGAGATCTCTTGTAACACCCCTGTCTATTATTTATCATGCACTGCAGATTCATTTTCCAATTTAAGCTGCTTAGGCAGTAAACCATATGAAGACTTTGCTCCGTGTAATGGGTCAATGACAACATTGGCATAAAAGGAATGCTTTAGCTGCAAATTTACAATTAAGTGGCAATCTTTATTCATTTTGTTGGTCATACAGTCAGCAGGTGGGAGCACAACAGGAATATTTGGTTATCCTATGACGATTCTATATCCAAAGAATGGTGTGGTGGGACTGATCTGAATTTTCTTGTGCCCCAAGAGATTTTATCTGTTCTTTTTAACCCATTGTCAGAATTGATTCCATTCATGTTGGTCAGGAAAATAGGAGAGGAAAAGATTTTTGGAGTTGATATATAGAAGCAAGTTTTAAAAGCAATATATGGTCACAGAATAACTGGCAACAGGTGGTTATATCGAATTGGCTTATTTCTTCTTCTACTTTGACCTTCAAATTTGTCAAACTTCTGGATGGGTTTGATTCCATTAGTTCTCATATTATTATTTAACATATGTTGGGTGGTGTAGAAAGATAAACTTGTAAGCAGTTAAACTTGTAATACACCAACTTTCTTAACCGTGGAGAGGGTTTAATAATGGCATTACCCCATGCCAGGGAGCAAGGTGCAAATTGCAAGCCAAGTTTTTATGGAGTGAAAAAAAATCAGAAGGAAAGAGACTCTCTTCTATCTTGAGTACCATGCTGTGTTCCTTGGCCAAAGCCTGGGTCTTAGTTTGCTCAAAAACATTGACAATATGTCATTTTAAGGTGGATAAAGTCCTTGGGCACTAATCTAGTGCATCCTAGGAAATTGTGGTAAACTGGGGAAGAGACTTGGTAGAGACATTTGCATCATCTTAAGGTACCCCTGAGGTTCTAGAAGACTGGAGGAGCATTTATTTCAGAAGTTCAAGGCCGAGCCAGGCAACTACAGGCCAGTGAGCCGAACATCAGTTACAGGTGGGGATAATGATTGATGGGATTACCACAATTTGAAAACGGAGAACTGGTTAAGGATAGTCAGCATTAGTTTGTGCATGGGAGAGCGTGTCTCACAAATTTGATTGAGTTTTTTGAAGTACTAATAAAGGGGATTAACAAGGGTAGATCAGTAAATATTGTCTATGTGGACTTTAGCAAGGCATTTGACAAGGTACTGCATGGTAAGGTAATCCGGAAGATTAGATCACATCAGATCCAGGGTGAGCTAGCCAAATGAATACAGAATTGGATTTGTGGCAGGAGCTACAGGGTGGTAGTGGAGGGTGTTTATTTAGATTGGAGGCCTGTGACCAGTGTTGTGCCCAGGGATTGGTGCTGAAACCACTGATGTTTGTCATCTATATGAACAATTTGGTTGGGGATGTAGATGGCCTGGTTGGAAATTTGCAGATGAAACCAAAGTTGGTGGCATAGTGGACAGTGAAGAAGGTTATCTAAGATTAGAATCTTGATGAACTGGTGAACAAGAACTGGCAAATAAAATTTAACTCAGGCAAGTGTGAGGTGTTGCATTTTGGTAAGTTAAACCAAGGCAAAAGTTACACATTAAATGCTACCAAGGCAATAGTTACACAGTAAATGGAGAGAGTGATAGAAGAGAGAGTCTGAGGGATACAGGTACATAGTTCCCTGAAAATGGTGATGCAGATAGACAGGATAATGAAGAGGGCATTGGCATGCTTGTCTTTAGAGTCAGGGTATTGAGTTTAGTAGTTGGGACATCATGTTACAACTGCACAAGTTGTTGGTGAGACTGCACTTGGAGTATTGTGTGCCATTCTAGACACCCAGCTAGAGGAAGGATATCATTAAGATGGAAAGAGTGCAGAAAAGATTCACGAGTATGTTCTTGGGACTGAATTACTTGAGTTATGAGGAGAGATTGGAAATCCACATCAGCATCTGCCATATTATTCCTTTGGGATCTTTGTAACTTAACCACCAAACCACGAGAAACCACCAAACACTTGCTTCATCTTAGCAACAGCAGGGGGAAATCCAGCACCAAAGGATTTTGTGTACAAAAGCAAAGAAGTCTTTAGCAATTATACAGTGCCTCGGTGAGACAACTGGAATACCTCAATCTTTTCAGTCTCTGTGTCAAACGAAAGATAATTGTATCTAATTTTCACTCTAGAATCTTGGAGTGATTGGATTGTACCTTGAGGAGAGATTGAGAAAGACTGGCATTTATACACTAGATTTAAAAAAGGAACAACAATCTCATAGTGATATAAAAGATTCTGAGTGGGATATATTCTGAAAGACAGTGAATCTGGAGTTAAGAACCATAGCGCTAGGATAGAGGGATTGCCACTTAGGACTCGGATGAGGACAAAGTTTGCTGCTTGAAGGACTGTAAATTTCTGAAACTCTCTACATAGTGTGCCTTCGATACTAAGTCTTTGAGTATATTCAAGGCTGAGATCAATAGACATTTTTGACTCAGAAAATCAAAACGCAAGGGGATCAGGTAGGAAGGTAAAGTTGACACAGAGGATCAGCCATAATTTCATTCAATGGACCTGGCTCTTGAGACCTGGCCTGCTTCTCCTGTTCTTGTGCACTTAATCATTAAGTTGCAGACGAAACCTTTAATAAAATCGGAAATTACTGGAGATGCGCAACAGGTGAAGTAGAAAAACAGGTGAACATTTCAGAACAGTGACCCTTCATCAGTATTGGAAAAATATGATTGAAAATACATGTTTTGGTTGCCTGGAGGGGGAACAATTGGAGTGAACAAAGGGACTATCTTTGACAAGGGATCAAGGTTATCCAGGTGATACAACTCACAGTTATTTTCAGTGCTATCTGGTTTGTCGTTGCTGATCTACCTGCAGGAACGGATGTGAAGGGAGATTAATGAGGGTAGCTCTGGAGAAAAAAAACAAAATAATTGAGTGCGAGCACTGTAAGAGCACTGCAAGGAGAATGGGGTTAGGAGAGAGAGATAGATCAGCCATGATTGAATGGCAGAGTAGACTTGATGAGCCGAATGGCCTAATTCTACCCCTATTCCTTGTGACATGAGAACACGGCAGTTGCTGGAAATCTAAAATAAAGATTAGGTATTATTAGTGGAGAAAGAAAACTTGAGTTAATGTTACAGTGGATGACCTAACATCAGGATTGTCCAGTCCGGCACACACAGAAAAGTCTGCTTATCTGAAATTGTTGAATTTGTTGAATTTAATATTGAAATTTTGACACCCAAAAACTATAGTGTGCCTAGATGGAAGATGAGGTGCTGCTCCTGGATGCTTTCAAGAGAGAGTTAGATAGAGCTCTTAATGATAGCGGAGTCAGGGGGTATGGGGGGAGGGCAGGAACGGGGTACTGATTTTGAATGATCAGCCATGATCACATTGAATGGTGGTGCTGGCTCGAAGGGCCGAATGGCCTCCACCTGCACCTATTGTCTATTGTCCATAATTTTATGTTTTTGTTTTGTTGGAACAATGGAGGTAGCCAAAGAGATGGATTAGAGTGGGGTGGGAATTATAGTGAGGCAACTGGAAATTTAGGCTCACATTTACAAACTGATCAGAGGTCTTCTGCTCAGTTCACTCAATCCGTGTTTAGATTCTCCAGAATAGGGGAGAGCACATTGTGAGCAATTTATGCAATACACAAAAGAGGAAGAAGTGAAAGTGAATACATGCTTCATCTGGGAAGACTATTTGTCTCTGCAAGGTGGGAAGTCCCTGATGCTGGTTTATACCAAAGATAGACACAAATGCTGGAGTAACTCAGCGAGTCAAGCAGCATCTCTGGAGAAAATAGATAGGTGACGTTTCAGGTCGGGAAACTTCTTCAGACTCCCCGTTAAATTAGTCTGAAGAAGGGTCCTGACCCGAAACGTCACCTATTCATTTTCTCCAGAGATGCTGTCTAATTGGCTGAATTATTATAGCATTTTGTGAATATCTTTGGTATCAACCAGCATCTGGGACTTCTGCTTAAAAATTAAATGTTACCCTAACATGCTAAATAGATGCTGCATTTAGTGCTAAAGGAGGAAGGGGTGGTGGTAGGACTTCAAATAATTCCAAAATTAGTAAAAACTTATCTTTAAAAAAAACATTAGGGTGTTTGTTTCCCACTTTGTTGCATTACAATAAGACGTGCATAATTCACAATGAGAGCACTTGCAAGCATTGTAACTGCTGTGTCAGTGTTAAGTCCCATAGGAAATTGTTCAGATCCCTAAACAAACATCTCCTTAGCAACTCCATTATCTGAGGTAAAGGCTATGATGGATATGAGGGAAATTACACAGGAGGGGAATATGTGTATTGAGACAAGACGACAATACACTCTTCCCCCATCCATGGTCATTGTCATCGATCCTGTCCTGTGTTGAGTCTTTGAGTTGAATTGAGTTTAGTTTATTGTCACATGTACCGAGATACAGTGAAAAGGTCTTGTTGTGTGCTAACCAGTCAGTGGGAAGACAATACATGATTACATTTGAGCCATCCACAATGTACATGATAAAGGGAATAATGTGAATAACATGTAGTGCAAGATAAAGTCCAGTAAAGTCCGATCAAAGATAGTCTGAAGGTCTCCAATGAGATAGAGAGTAGCTCAGGACTGTTCTCCAGTTGTTGGTAGGATGGTTCAGTTACCTGATAACAGCTGGGAAGAAACTGCCCTGAAACTGCATCTGGCACATGTATAATCCAAAACAGCAAAGGGTCTACTTATGTTGTTATCTGGAGCAAAGAAAAATATTCTGGAAGAACTCAGCAGTGGAGACAGAAGGATGGACTTGATGTAGGGTCACGATCCAGACTGCTGAGCATCCCTTGCCTCCCCAGATGCTGTCTGACCCACTGAGTTCCTCCAGCAGTTTGTTTTTTTACTTCAAAATGGAAGTACCAAATAATAACTTTGGAATATACAGCAGTGCAGCACAGTAATAGGCCCTTCACCCCATAATGACTGCCAAACATGATACCAAGTTAAACCAATCTCCTTAGATTTCCGCGTGGTTTGCTTCATGATTTATTGGGAGTTTAAAATACAGATTGTAACTTGAGCAATTTGCTCAGATCAGTAATTGTCGATTTGAGGTAAATAGCACTGTTGAAATGCTACCTCCACGTAAAAACAGGAATAATCACGTTTGTTTTCTAAGCTCTTATTTTGTATTCCTATTGCTACCAATGCTATGCAGTGGATTGTTGGCACAAAAATAAAAAAATACTTTGTTCACAGGTATCAACCTGTTAAATTGCTGAATTGTGAATGCTTTTACTCACATGTTTGAATACAGTTATATTTACACTGACTTTTCATTTGCTTTGCTTCTATTTTTATAGATTTGTCATCTGCTAGGCATTCATTAACTAGTGTTCAACCTTTGAAAACAGCAGTGGCAGAACTAATGCCTTGAAATCAGTTCACATGGATTACGATAATATTGGCTGGATTTTATGGGAAAATCCAAACAATTTTGCATGGAACTGTTGGAATTTCCTCTTGTAAATGACAGAGATTCTTGATTTTTGAATGTCCATGTGAATACTGGATATTCTCCTAATGTACTCCAAAGATGGAGAGCAAAGTCGCAGCATTTATGTTGGGCAATCCACTTAAAGATCCTGCACTCACTTAGAATTGGCTCACGAAGTCCTGCTCCATTGATTTCAATGGGGAAAGACGGCAAGATACTTTAACATTATTTTAAATTATTTAATATTTAATAAATATTTGTTGTATTGTTAAGTATAACATATTTCATATAACATATAACTATATTTCCTAACATGTCAGTATTCTGAATGCCAGAAACTTTCAGAATCTCTGATTCCCATTCAACAGACAGCCTTGTTAGAAGGCAAGGCTAAACTGGTTGTCCAATGATTATTTTTCAAAACTTTCACAGCTGAGAATTTTCTTAAAGTAAATGGTGGGTAAGCATTGAACTAATATGAATAAACTAATGTAAGAATACAAATATACATTAAGGCTGAGGATCAATACATGACATAGTATATTTAATTGCACTCTGATGTTACATTGCATATAACATCGACCTTAAAATATCTTATTTAGGTATGCCGATTGTCCTTGCCGAGGAGGTCGAGTCAGTTTTAGTGGGTGCTGCGGTTTTGGGAGCCTATGCCTCTGGTGACTTTAAATCTATACAGGTATGGTTTGAAAGGAACGGTTTCTTGTTCATTTATTGTTGAAAGTATTTCTGTTGTGGTTCTACCTGCATCATACTCACAACTATTCAATACCTCACTAATTGTCAGCTTTTCTTGCTTTGATTTTTATTGCTGAACAGAACACATGTTGACATTGAACTGTTTTTACCTGCCATTCTCATTGTTTCTTCTTTATGGTCATTAATTAATATTGTGAGAAAGGCATGCCCAGGAGGAGAGTGCATCCCAGTGAACTGTACATAAAATGGGAGGGTAGTGTGATGGGTTACTTTGCAGTTGCATACACATTACATTTCCAATCTCAATACTGCAGCTAGATGCCAGTTGGAGTTAATGTTCTCCTAAAGGGAAGCCTGCAAGTCTAGCCAGCCTGGGTTATTCTAGTGCATTACCCAGCAGGCAGTGACACAGCAAAATACTTAACACGTGCCTGATGTACCAAGGCACAATTAGAAAATGGCTTACCCTGCAAAGGAAAGAAAAATACAATATTAAAAATAGAAACATTTTGAAAATATTACAAAAACAAGGTGTTGGAACATTTTTGAAAGTTATGACTTGCCAGAAGAATTATTACTTATTTTAAAGATGCTGAAAGGAATATTAGTGTGATGTTTTCCAAAAGCCAGAAAGCACAGAAATCCCTTGTGCTTTGGCTGTTTACTGATACCTGACACCAGCTGACACCTGTTGCCCTTCTCTTCTGGTGAGTGCTTATGGCATTTAACATTTACACATGTCCATAGTGCAGAAGTGCACTGATATAAAATCTAAAAGATTGTTATCATAAATGTAGCTGCTAGAGACTGTCAGATTTGGCATAGTCTGCAGATGCCACAGTTCATACCATGCCTGCTCACTGACTATCATAAACAAAGAGTGTAATCTGATCTAGCATCTGCCTTTACTGTGAAATACAAGCTCTTTGAAGATCCTGGTAACCTATATAGGTTGTAATTTCATTTATATTCGGAGAAAAGCTGCATCATTTTACAGGTTTCAATTCATTTTCCTAAAACTTGACAATAATTTGTTTTACAGCTGCTGTATAATTCAAAACATGTATAAATAATGCTATTTTTGAACATGCAGATGTACAATAGCTGGAACAAGAAAGCCAGGAATGGTGATATATTTTCAGAATTCTCTTTTCTTCTGAAAGTATGATTGTGCATAGTTACAAAAATCATGCCACACCCCCACAACGAACCTAGTGGTGTTACAATGTGAACATGTGCAATAGATTGTTGGTAAAGTATTTTTATCCAGCTCTTTCCATGTGAGAGTTCATGGGGTTGGAAGAGGTGTTTCAACATGATTCAAAAATGGGAACTGACTTTCCCATCTATAATCAACATTGTCAAAGCCAATTACAGCCTGAGAACTAAATTAAAATATTAAAGCATTCTTGAATTGAGTAAAAAACAAGCACCCCAACAAGTAAATGTAATGTAATGGGCGGCACGGTAGCGCAGCGGTAGAGTTGCTGCTTTACAGCGAATGCAGCGCCGGAGACTCAGGTTCGATCCTGACTACGGGTGCTGTACTGTAAGGAGTTTGTACGTTCTCCCCGTGACCTGCGTGGGTTTTCTCCGAGATCTTCGGTTTCCTCCCACACTCCAAAGACGTACGGGTATGTAGGTTAATTTGACTGGGTAAATGTAAAAAAAAATTGTCCCTAGTGTGTGTAGGATAGTGTTAATGTGCGGGGATCGCTGGGCGGCGCGGACTTGGTGGGTCGAAAAGGCCTGTTTCCGCGCTGTATATATATGATATGATATGATATATCCTTTTTGGATCATTTTCATAGAAAATATTTATGAAAGAAGAAAATCCACTGTAACTGTGATCTGGACTACACTGAGTGTGTGATCTGATTAAGTAAGTAGATAGCACTGCTATGTTTCATATACAGCAAAATACAGCTCAAGGTGACATACCTTTGGATATTTTCAATCCTGACACATAAAGCATTTCTAAATAATATTGGCATCAAGAATATCTATGATTAGTGGTGAATGGCACCTGGTATGAACCAAACACCACATAATAAGTGCAACATATTATTTGGGTGAAACACTGGAGTCCTGGTGCTGAAAGCCTTCATCAAAAGAGAACTAAACCAAGTCTGAGAAAAAGAAATTGCAGACTTAACAAAAAACAAACATCCATTGACCTTGTACTGTTTTTAGTGCAAACCAATACGTGATAATCTTATTTTCTATTTTTCTAACCTTTCTAATCAAAACAGTGTGGACGATTTCAAATTAATAGAAATTCCAGAAATTATGAGACATGACTATATCTTGGTTTCAGTGCTTGCTTTATCAACTAGGGAGTGTAAATTATAATTTTTGCTCAGGTTGTATTTCTTTGGGCCGTGCTGAGCAGTACATTCTATGATTTAATTGGTAAGTTCTCCAGAGCTCTTGATCTTTCTTGTGTCACTAGATCATTGTGTCAAAGGGACCATCTGGCCAGTTTCATAGAGCAAAGTGAACAGTGACTAGGAGTTAGAAACCTGCCCTAGTTTCCTCCTTTTTACATGAGTCTACTTTGAGGAATCTTGCCATTGTCCTGACTAAATACTTCACTAAAATGTCCTGTGGTATTTTGAGGAATCTACAGCAGTATTATTAACATGCATTAACGTGTGTTGCATTTTAATACAGAAACAGACCACAGCAAATGAAGTGCACATCGGTGTACCTGCCCCACCAGAGCTTTCTCCCTAAGCTCTTCAACTCATTGTGAGTGATCCCTCACAAGGAGGATGACCTCTTCCATTTCAGTCTAATTGTAGAACAACAGGCACAAGTTATTTTTTTCTTTTTTCCTTTCAATTTTGATGAAAATACTTTTATCTTCCAAACAAGTAATCACTTAACAGACATTTTAGTGCAATTAGTATCAGCTTTCATACTGGTCTGGTTGAGTTAATACTGGTTTCACTGCCTCGGTGCTTGTGACATTGGTTTTGGCGACTGACAATTATTAATGCAGTATTCTTCCAAGTTAATTTGGAAGCTTTTCTGGAGGCAGAATTGGTGGGAACTCTCCACGATTCTTAGGAGATGCGAGAAACATTCACAAGTACAAAAAACTATAAGTGCACTCTAACTAACAGTACTCCCGTAGCTGTTGAAGTAAATCAAAGGTCCAGGAATTACTGGACATATTTCTGCACCCTTCAGTTCAAGTGATTTTTGACCACAAAGTCACTGATGTACATCTTGATAATAATATGCAGAGGACAATAGGACATCTGTCATCTTGGTGAATGATAGTCTCAATGAGATTAAGATATTAAGAGGAACACAGAGGAAAGGTGAAGAAGGAGAAGTCAATGTCAAATTAGAATGAGAAAATAAAACAATAGTGAGAGTAAATGTTTAAATTTAACAATTTAAAGAAAAATAATAGAAAGTTAAAAAATGAAAAGGTTAAAATCGGAAACAATAATGCACAACCTGAACAGAATGTGGTTCTTTGCTTTTAATTGTTCATTTTCTAAAATTGATTTGATAGTTACAAATCATTTATGCTGAAAATTACCAAGCATGACGGTAGTAAATTTAATGCCCAATGAACATGCAGTTGTAGCATTTTTTTTAAACTTACAAGATGAAAAATAAGATGCTGTTTGTATGAATTTGATGACGGTATCATCCAACAAATTCCTCATTACAACTTGCTGACCATTTTATTATGCTGTTCTCATGGTTTCATTTATCTGGCAGTTTCTAGTACATGATATCATCTATTATTTAGTTGTATTATCTCAGATTTCTGGTGTCTTAATTACAAAATACTTGCCAGAAAATCTAGAGAAATGCCAGCAGTTGTGCAGTTCACTCTGTAGTTTTCAGGAAGGTATGAACATAGAAGGCCCTAGCCACTTGAAAGGTTCTCAGCTCAGATTTTCTGACTGTAATCTGACATTGGATTCTTTTGGAGTTCATGGCAGAGCATCAATTTCCTGCAATTTTCCAGCAATTACCCTGGGGAATCTGCTTGTGGAACATGTGCCAGGTTAAACACAGTGCACATTCTTTGACACCATTCATTTTATTGAAGGGGGAAACTGCAAGCAAGTTAACTTTTATTTGTTTGTATTAACTTGATTTTTCTGTACTTTTCATATCTTTCAATGCTTACGATTATCTATAAATATCTCTAATTTAGTCATAGAGTGATACAGTGTGAAACAGGCCCATCAGCCCAACTTGCCCACACCGGCCAACATGTCCCAGCTACACTAGTCCCACCTGCCTGCGGTTGGTCCATATCCCTCCAGACCTGTCCTATCCATGTATCTGTCTAACTGTTTCTTAAATGTTGGAATAGTCCCTGCCTTAACTACCTCCTCTGGCAGCTTGTTCCAGACACCCACACCTTTCGTGCGGAAAGGTTACCTCTCAGATTCCTATTAAATATTTTCCCGTTCACCTTAAACCTATGTCTTCTGAACCTCGATTCACCTACTCTGGGCAAGAGACTGTACATCTACCCGATCTATTCCTCTCATGATTTTATTCATGATTATGTACATGATTAACTTCTAACAGTTTCTCAGCGTTTTGAATGTTTGCTTATGCCAGCTGTCAAAGCTTTCCTTTGGGTTGGGCTGGCCATAATGGCCAGAGGACTCTTGACTATGCAAGGTCTCGCTGACCATGTTGGAGGCACTTAGGAAATTGCTGCTGAAACATCCACTCCAGTAGGGGAGGACACAAAGGATTCATTTGCTGCTGCCTGGGAATTCCTGGCCAATATCTATTGATGACTAATTAGTTATAACAATTTAGTTCATTCCCATTGTCCAGACCAAGTTTAACTTTAGAATCATCTTCGGTTCCAAATACTGATGTCCAAAGTACCTTGGTGGCTCTGAATACTGAAGCCATTCTTCAAACAGCACACTTTGTTGTCACCTACATGTTCTGTTGGTTGTGAACCAAACAAGTTGAATTAAATTCCTTCTCTCCAGAGATACTGCCTGTCCCGCTGAGTTACTCCAGCATTTTGTGCTTACCTTTGATTTAAACCAGCATCTGCAGTTCTTTCCTACACACAAGGTGAATTAAATGCAGTTCCTGGAGACTGAGAAAATCTCAGTGTTCCCAGTTAAAGCAAACTTCCAGATGGATGTTGGGCTGTTGAATATATTAGCTTAATTGATTCATTTACCCTAAGGTTTGTTCATATTTACTATTAACAATTTTGGGAGGAAATTTTGGGGTCAATTCATTACTGGCCTGCTGGATTTCTGATGGGGCAGGAATTGCATCATTATGCAGAATTAAACCCATTGAGGCCAGTTTCCCATTGCAAATAAGATATTGTAAAGATGCAATTATTATTACACTTTTGTATAATTATCAGAATCAAAGATTTTCATTTTGGTAAATAGACATTTTCTCTTTTCAAATATAGAATATGACCATTAAGCATTCCAAAGACTAAAACAAGAAATGTTTTAAACACAAAGCTGGTCAGTCAACTTGTTGTATTAGTTTAGATTTTTAGTTTAGAGATACAGCGAGGAAACAGGCTCTTTCGGCCCACCGGGTCCACACTGAGCATCGATCCGGCATATTAACACGATTCTATACCCACTAGGGACAATTTTTATATTTACCAAGCCAATTAATCTACATACCTGTACGTCTTCGGAGTGTGGGAGTAAATTGAAGATCTCGGAGAAAACCCAAGCTGGTCACGGGGAGAACGTACAAACTCCGTACAGACGGCACCCGTAGTCGGGATCAAACCCAGGTCTCCGGTGCTGCATTTGCTGTAAGACAGCAACTCTACCACTGCACCACTGTGCTGCTCACGGTGGCGCAATACTATTACTGTTGAATAGTATTGAGAAAGGATCAAAATGGTGACAGAAAGGCAACAGAAAGGCCCAAATGTTGCAGCAGGAAAAAAATAGTGTTTCATTGGAATACTTTTGGCAAGTCTACCAGGCACTTAGTGTCCATCTGAGGATCTGTGGCAATTGAGCCTGTTTGGATGTTGCAGAGATTTTGTGTAAAAAGACACAAAGTGCTGGATCAGGCAGCATCTCTGAAGAACATGGATAGGTGACGGGTCGGGTCAGGGCCCCTCATCAAAGTTCTTTGTACCTCCCTTTCCATTCCTTTACCTCTTTTATTTATTTTGTCCCTTTCATCTTGTAAAAGTTATAAATACGACTTCAGAACTTTTACTTTTCTATTGTTAGTTATAAAGTTATATTTATAGCGTCTATGGTTTAACCAGCTCTGCTATTCACAAATGTCTTACAGATATATCTATGTCATGATTTCTGTGAATGTCTGTGGCTACTTACAAAGGAGCCTAGATATTTATACTAATGTTCAAGTTTTCTACAATGGAACTGCAGAGATCTTGATACCTTTCCACCAGCATTTAACTGCTTAGTGTCTCAGACAAAAGAACATCCAGCACTGTGAAAACATAATACATGTGAAATACTTCAGAGATTGGATTTCCTTTATTGAAAGCTTGTTACACAATGTTGATTTATCATTGAGCAGGCATACCAGCATCACAATGGTCCAAGGCCAGAAAAATAGTGAAAAGTACTTATTATGTATGTGTGGTGGTAATGATGAGACCAAAGTTCACTTCAAAGGGTTTTAAAAACAAATTTAGCCAACTGATAGTCAGGGATCGAGAAACTGTTAACAGCAATCTACAGACTCCTTGATCCATGAAACCTATGTTTCCCTTGATTGCAATGGCTTGAAGCCATCCTCAGCCAAAGGACATCATGAGGCCCACTCTCTGGGAGATTCATATACCGTGACATTGTTTTCCTCCCCAAGGCACGGAAAACTAATTTTCATGATTCCCCCAGCACCGTGCTCTGTCATTTTTAAAGTTCTGATCTTGCGAGGGTCAACACATGAATAGCACAGCATTAGGGAAATGCAAACAGGCTACGTTTTAAGCAATAGAAGGGAGCAAGTTACAATCATGAATGATAAAGCAAAGATGTTCTCATCTTATGCTTTTTATATGACCAGATTTTGTGTTACAACTTCTTAGATCAACCTTTTCAAGATGAACGTGCAGTGCCATTGACAAAGGTGAAGTTTGGATTCGTCCACTGTTAATATAAAATTCCAGTAATCATCTGTGTATTGACAAAATGTTGGCTTGTTCAATTGAGAGCTTGCAAAGCATGTTTAATCAATATTTTTTGATGCAACACTAGGATGTTAGATCCTAACTTTTAACCTTAAGAAATATTGGATAACTGATACCCATTTCCTTCTGCTGTTGCAATATTTTGTAATTGAAACAATGAAGACAGTTATATTGAAAATACATATTAATTCCTTTAACTCTCCTCAATCACAGTCTTTGTAAACTAATATTTCATAGGAAATATATAACATCTTAAGGGCCTGTCCCACTTTAGGCGATTTTAAGGGGACTGCCGGCGACTAGGCTGTCGCCGGCAGTTCGCTGGGTGTCGCGGGCATGATCGTGAGGAGTCTTCCAAGAATCGTAGTGGATCTCAGCGCGTCGCTGAGAAATCATCCGGAGTGAAATTTCTTGGCGACAGCTGGCTTGTCGCCAGGTATCGTTGCTTATTGGGGACACTATCGCATGCTGTCCTCAGGTTTGCTAGGTTCTCTTAGATGCATTTAGAAGCACATTATATTAAAATAAATAAAGTAATTTCAAAATACCATAAAATTCTTGTGTTTAACCAATTTATTTACCATCAGGACATTTGACAGGTAGATTGGAGGCGACAGTTTGACGGTCAGGTAAGCGTGGGTATTTCGCGATGTTTATGGCCATCAGCCATTACATTTAAAGTGGGCTCCCAACCCAGATATGCAACCCAGAAACCAGATATGCATCTCCCGTACATTTTCAATGAATGCCCACACACTTTTCACAAAAATCCACTTAACCACTTTAAACATTTTTTTTTTAGTAAACCAGTTTTATTAGTAAACTGGAAGTAAATCCAGTTTATGCCTTGTTACAGTGATGCTTGGTTTTTAAGTAGCCCATACAAGATGTTATAGTTCAAAACTCTCAAGTACTTACCAACTTGTCAGTGATTTCAGCGAAAATTAGGACGCCGGAGAAGCATTGACAGCATGGTAATTTCGCGATGTTTCCGAAGACGCTGTAATCTCGAACTGACGTGGTCATTGTCGTCGGGTAAAAGAAAAGTTCGGCAATCTGCTACGACTTTGACAGTTGCCTTAAAATCGCCTAAAGTGGGACAGGCCCTTTAGGCTTCCATTTCACCTCTCTCCCAGAAGCACTATATAGTTCTGAACTGTTATTCTGCAGGTTCTGGGAGCTCTTGGATGACTCAATCAATGATCATTTATTACAATTTTGAACATGTGACTGTTAAATTTTTCAATATCTTAAAACTTTCTCAATACAGTAGCTACACAACTACATTTTTGCTGTATTGGAATCTGGACAATGGCAATGTTTTTTTTTCCTTTCTGGTCAAGGATACTGAGTTTTTCCAATTGGTTCTTTCCTAGAAAACACATTTTTTTCCTTTCCAAGTATATCATTGATTCTTCTATTAGTATTACAATATAAATTGTTTCTACTAGCCTATTTTGTATATCTACTTCAAATGTTAATCGACTGACTTCTATGTTAGATGTGCCAAATCGCCTTCTTACTCACTGCTAAAAGGCAACTGCCTGGCATCATTAATGTGAATCTGTCCCATATGTCCTGAAGTAGCTTAATTGTAAGCAATGATGTTGCAGCTTTCATGAACAATTATACTATAAAAACTTAGTAGTATGTGTTTTTTATAAATAAAGTGGCATCTTCTATGGATCAGTAGTCCTTTTTGGCTATTGATACTTGCCATTGCAAGTTTATTCCATGGGTTACATGCAGAGTAAGGGATGATCATCGCTGACCTTAAACTACCATTCAAAGGCATACAGCAAGGAAACATCTCTCGTTGCACATTCTTTAACTTTTGTCAGTCTTGATGTTGAAACCATTTGTGCAAAATCTGGTCCGTGTTCAACAGAGATTTGCTTTATTTGTTGAACTTTTCTGTTTCTAATTGCAACATGGATATTGGATCACACTGTAACACATTCATTTTGGCCAAAGGTGATGTGCCAGTGTATTAAACAAATGGAGCAATGAAATGTAACAATTGAAAACAGTGAACTAAAGTGAAAACTCCTTCCTTGAACATACATATTCCATTGGGAAGCAACAGTTAGCTGGCCAGTATATCAACAATTGACTGTTAAAATTTGTTTCTGTTTGTGTATGCCTTGATCCTATGAAAGAAGAAGAAACATACCATGAGTTGCATGGCAAGATTGTTGTAAGTTTTTTTTAAATGGATTGAACCTGCATTGTTGTTTTTCATAGTATTTAGCTGAAGGTGCCTCAGAAGGAACATCACAGTACCAGGACTATTTCATGTATCTTTATGCACTTTGTTGAAGATTATCTAAAACAAAATGGATTGCCACTAGAGTATTTTAGCTCATTCATTATTTGTCCTCTGAAAATCAATGATTATTAAAAGCAAACTGAGAAAGTAATCATCATTAAGGTTAGTGTTCTTAGTCACACCATGATGAATACTTCAGGTTCCTTTTTTAATTCATTTTATGATCTATTGCACGTTGTTTGCATTAACTACACAATAATGCCACCTGCTGTAAAGTACTTAGAATTACAGATACTTTTGTTTATTAATATTCCTTGAAATTAGGTGCTGGGATTAATCTGTCTTTAACCAAATCAAGGAGACTAGACTATTTAAGATTGACTATAATCAATTTCGTAAGCAATGACTGAATAATTGGCTGAGCCCAAGTTTTGTGAGTGTGTGCCATGAGTGCAAATTCAGCAAGCATTGATTACACTAGCCTAAAATCTCTAGAAGGATAGTGAGCTGGTGGTGGAAGTCTTTTGTAAAAACATTACTGGAAGGGATACTGGAATTTTCATGCTTAATTCTGGAACCATTGGTAAGCATGATAAATAGAAGTTATTTACCCACCGAGGGCCAGGAAGTCATAACTGCTGAAAGATCCTGCATGGAAATCTGCTGTTATTTTTTGTGACCCTATTTGACAGAAACATGAAGAACTTCAGTCACGTTGGTTGTGTTTTTATTTGCTGGCTTCTGTGATGCGTTGAGTTGAGAATAAGTTAAGGAATATTCTAATCTGGAGGTAAAGGTTGTTCCCTAGAACAGAAGATACAGGGAATTTGGTTATAATCTTTGGCTATTTTATCACTGATTTGATCATGAACTCATTATAAGAAACTGTTTGCTTTTTCACGTTTGTTGCATTATAGTCAAATTACCAAAATATATTGTTACTTACATTATGAGTAGTTTGAAAAGAATTAAATACTTGTATCAGAATGACATCTCAGCTAGTTGTCCTGCGAGGTATGTCATTTTCCCACTGCAGAATTATATTAGGCATCAATAAAGCGCAAAGCTCCTCAAAAATCAATGTTATTAAACTTCTCCAAACAATAATTCAATCCCAAATCATCCTTGAAGCACTCTAACCTTACAGCACACCACCTGGGTGCAAAAGACCTCAATGTATCTTTATCAGTGATCTTCACACAGTGGGTGAACCATCCTGGTCATCTGAGATTCTATAGTGTTAGCTTTACTATCAAGGAAATGGCATGGGTCTGTGAATGGAGTATATTTTGTTTTTCCTGATTACTGCATGATTGGACCTTTGTTTATCCTTAATCAAACCCTGCCATGATAATAGTAAGTCAACCAGGTCAAACTGGTGACAGCCAAACCCTTGCAGATATGAAGTACCAGAAGTCTACAGTCACTGGCCATCTTAACAATTCTCACATAAGTAATGACAACCTTCCCCAGGCGAAACCCATTGCAGGAACACTTTGAAAATTGTTCAGGTAAGAAAGATATCATGGGTTGACACTTTCAAGGGGCTTTGTATTTGGATCAGTGATTTGGCAGCTTTCAGGAACCATTGAACAATTTGTTCATTCCTCATACCTCTTAGCATAAGGTGTTGTTGTGACTCCCCTTGCTCCTAGTCACTGTGACCTTCACTATTGAATGATGATTGGAGGACTTCTACTTTCTTCAAGTCCAATCTTTCTCTCGAGCAAACTTATGAATGATACAGAATACCACTGATATGGGAAATCCATTGTGGTGAGTTTGGTAAAGAGCTTCCTGAATCATCCAGCTATACTTCTGCTTTAGTGGATCTGAGTACTCAGTGATTTTTACAATAATTGACAAAAAAACATGGTGTCTTGGTCCTGTACGCACCAATTCCTTTACCAGGCAGATTTCTAACAGTCTGCATAATGAATAGAAGCCTCTGGCTACATTGCCCAGGATAAATTGAGAAAATTGACATATGGCCTGTATATTCCTGATAAAGAAGTAATTTGAGCTCCCAATCATAGCAATGTAAATGTGACAGGAGTGCACAGACCCAGCAAAATTGCTTCAATAGCCTTGACAGACCACCGGCAGTCCTTGCTGCCTGGTTACACACAGGGAGGGACCCATCTTAAAATTGCATGAGGTTCCTGAATTGCATCTAGGCCACTCAAGAAGGCTGAACAAACTGCAGGGTTGAGATTAAGGTGCTGTAATATATGAGCTATTTGGCTGTAAGAGGTCTAAAATGAATGCAAACAGAAGATGAACCTTTGAAAGTTCGTCTCCAGAGAATGTTACATGTAATCATAAATTGAACTCATTTTATCCCCTAGCCTTTCCAGAACTGTGGAGTTGAGACAAACAGATCAGCAATGTGGTGGATTGCAGAGAGAAGCCTACAACTTGACTTCGCTCCTGTAGCCATGAATAATTTTGTTTCCAGCATGTAATTAGTCAGTTTGCATCTCTTTTTGCCCCCCCTCTTTTGGCTGATGCCAACCACTTTTGTGAATTATAGCCAGTGGAAAATGTACACTGAGTTCTGAAGGCATTTCTAAACCCGTTGAATTACTGTTAATGTAGCAGGGCATTCTTCCAAATTACGTTTAGTCTTGTACTTCAGATTTATTGCTCTTAAGTGAAGGGTGACTGTATATAAAATATTCCTTTTTTTTTGTAAAGGACAAACTTTTTATTTATGTAGAGCAAATCATTGTTATAGTTATCAGAATTGTATCGCATCAGCAGCAGATTAGGAGAAAACATAGTATAATGTAAAGAGAACAATCCACACCCATACTTCAAAATAATTAATATTTATGGTTTACTGTGACTGAAGCATTGATTATTTTCTTCGTAGCTGTGATTTGCATAAATGATACACTGCTAACAATGTCATTGTATTTTTAATGCCCATTAAAGGGTAATTTACCCACCTCCCCAACTAAATGTGAACTTGTCTACTACAGTCTTTACCACAATAGATTCAGGGTGGTTGGGATGGCAGTGCATCCAAGTATCCCACTGTGCAGAGACGCCTCAATAATTATATCACTTAGGTGAAGCTTCATGTTTCAGAATTTTGGAGCCTTATACTTTTAATGGTGGTTGCTGTATTTCCCGGTATTCTATCTCTCCTTCCTTAGTGCTATGTCCATCTCTCTCCCCCAATCAACTGAAAATGGTAGGGAAAAAGATAAATCCAGAAATGGTGGAGAATGGTCTATTGGTTATGGAGGTTAGTCTGAAGAAGGGTCTTGACCTGAAACGTCACCCGTTCCTTCTCTCTGGAAGGCTGCCTGTCCCGCTGAGTTATTCCAGCATTTTGTGTCTATTAATGGGCTGGAAGGTGGGGACAAGAGGAGCCTAGTGGTTTTGGGAAAGGAGGAAGGAGGTGGGAGCAGAAGAACAGGAAAAAGAATGAATGCTCTGCCAACAATAGATGAGGTAAAATTAAAGCACAGGTGTGGACATTAACAGTGAGACCAAATGCAATGGAGATTTAGACATTGGGACAATGGAAGTGTAACCTTACCCAAAGCAGGAGTGAGTAAATCTGGTCAAGATAACCAAGAAAATAAGTAATTTTATTTGGAACTAGACCTAGTGGACCCGTTGGGCCCAAACCTCTCCTCCAATGGTGCAGCACCCTCTCCTCTCCCCTCCCCTCCCCTCCCCCCAAACTCCCCTCCCTCCTCCCGCCCCCTCCCCTCCCCTTCCCCTTCCCCCCACTCCATCCTCCTCAACCCCTCCTTATCCCCCCTCCCTCCCTAGGAGATAGATTTAAGCTTTAAAATGTGAATAACTTAAAAAATATAACACCAATTTCAATTAAACTTTTTCCATTAGCACCAAAGGGACGACGGTGAGTAAGCTGGGCCTACAATTGTCACGCTGTCGTGTGCCGTTTTGGCTGTAGTTCAGGAACAAACATATAGATTTCGGCCACTAGAATATTAAAGAAAAATGAGATAGAGGTCCGGCAAGGGAATAGTCAGGTTAGAAGGGTGAAAATTTGCAGCGTAGTTACTGAAATGTTCCTGTTGTCGGGAAAGAACAGGATTCACCAATACGATAATCATCACAGTGAGAAAGAAATGAAGGGAATATAAGAAAATAACTGCAGATGCTGGTACAAATCGATTTATTCACAAAATGCTGGAGTAACTCAGCAGGTCAGGCAGCATCTCGGGAGAGAAGGAATGGGTGACGTTTCGGGTCGAGACCCTTCTTCAGACTGATGTCGGGGGTGGGACAAAGGAAGGGTATAGGTGGAGACAGGAAGATAGAGGGAGATCTGGGAAGGAGGAGGGGAAGGGAGGGACAGAGGAGCTATCTGAAGTTGGAGAAGTCGACGTTCATACCACCGGGCCGCAAACTGCCCAGGCGAAATATGAGGTGCTGCTCCTCCAATTTCTGGCGGGCCTCACGTCAACTTATTTATATCGGCGAAACCAAGCGCAGGCTCGGCGATCGCTTCGCTGAACACCTGCACTCGGTCCGCATTAACGCAACTGATCTCCCGGTGGCCCAGCACTTTAACTCCCCCTCCCATTCCCAGTCTGACCTCTCTGTCCTCCTCCCACTTCCTCCAAACCAGAGGCGTAGCTATGGGCACTCGCATGGGCCCTAGCTACGCCTGCCTCTTTGTCGGGTACATCAAACAATCCCTGTTCCAGACGTACACTGGCCCCATCCCCGAACTCTACCTCCGCTACATCGACGACTGCATTGGTGCTACCTCTTGCACCCATGCAGAACTCTCTGACTTCATACACTTCACCTCCAATTTCCATCCTGCCCTTAAATATACCTGGACCATCTCTGACATCTCCCTCCCGTTTCTGGACCTCACCATCTCCATCACAGGAGACAGACTAGTGACGGACATTTACTACAAGCCCACCGACTCGCACAGCTATCTGGACTACACTTCTTCCCACCCGGTCCCCTGCAAAAAGTCTATCCCCTACTCCCAATTCCTCCGTCTACGCCGCATCTGCGCCCGGGATGAGGTGTTTCAGACTAGGGCTTCCGAGATGTCCTCGTTCTTCAGAAAACGGGGCTTCCCCTCCTCCATTATAGATGAGGCTCTCACTAGGGTCTCTTCTACATCCCGCAGCTCCGCTCTTGCTCCCCCTCCCCCCACTGGCAACAAGGACAGGATCCCCCTCGTTCTCACCTTCCACCCCACCAGCCAGCGGATCTAACATATCATTCACCAACATTTCCGTCACCTACAACGGGACCCCACCACTGGCCATATCTTCCCATCCCCTCCCCTCTCTGCGTTCCGCAGAGACCGTTCCCTCCGTAACTCCCTGGTCCACTCGTCCCTCCCTACCCAAACAGGAGGAGCAGCACCTCATATTTCGCCTGGGCAGTTTGCGGCCCGGTGGTATGAACGTCGACTTCTCCAACTTCAGATAGCTCCTCTGTCCCTCCCTTCCCCTCCTCCTTCCCAGATCTCCCTCTATCTTCCTGCCTCCACCTATATCCTTCCTTTGTCCCACCCCCGACATCAGTCTGAAGAAGGGTCTCGACCCGAAACGTCACCCATTCCTTCTCTCCCGAGATGCTGCCTGACCTGCTGAGTTACTCCAGCATTTTGTGAATAAAAAGAAATGAAGGGAGGTGGCCTGGGTAGCAATGTGACTGGAAGTCTGAACATTTTAATTCACCTGAAATAACAATGGAAAATGTTGGAAATGTCTAAGAATTGTTTCAGATTTCAGGTATTTAATAGTCAATAGTCGTTTATTTGTCACATACACATAAATGTGTAGTGAAATGAAACATTACCCGCAGTTGAACAATAAGACCAATAAGAATAATCAATAAAAATGCAATAACACATACAATCATAAACTAACACCAAACAAAAAGAAACATCCATCACAGTGAGTCTCCTCCAGTCACCTCCTCACTGTGATGGAAGGCCACAATCTCTTTTCTCTCCCCTGCCGTTATCCCCCGCGGTCAGGCTGTTGAAGTTGCCACGTTGGGGCGGTTGGGGCTCCTGACGTTGAATTTTGTAGTATCTCACTTTTTTTTTTAAACACAAAGTGCTGGACTAACTCAGCAGTTCAGGAAGCACCTCTAAAAGACATGGACAGGTCAGACTGAAGAAGGGTCCTGGCCTGAAACGTCACTTCTCCATGACTTTCGGAGATGCTGCCTGACCTGCTGAGTTGCTGCACTTGGTTTTTTTTTGTAAACCAGCATCTGCAGTTCCTGATGTCTGAACCTTATTTTTATCTTCTTGATTACAATTCCATTAGTTTAATTTGTATCTCGCTCTAATACTATCACCCACAGGTGGGATGGACATGTTGGGGGGGAGGGGGGGAGTGTGGGTGGCACTTCAGCCCCTCATATTTTATTTAAAGATGATGACTATCCATCACTTCATACATTCTTACCTCTTAAGTCACACTTAAGAGGAATGTTGGACTGTGTGAAAGGATCAAGGGTAGGCACTATGGATTTTTATTGTAATACCTCATAAGTCCATTTAACACAGGAGCAGACAGGGAAGTAGGATGTGATCTATATACTAAAACCCTTGTTTGTTTGTTTGTTCCTGAACTACAGCCAAAACGGTAGACGATTGTGCGACAATTTTAGGCCCATCTTACTCGCCGTCGTCCCTTTGGTGCTAATGGAAGAAGTTTAATTGAAATCGGTGTTATATTTTTTAAGTTATTCACATTTTAAAGTTTAAATCTATCTCCTAGGGAGGGAGGGGGTGGGGGGGAGGGAGGGAGGATGAGAGGGATAGAGTGGGAGGCAGGGGGGAGGGGAAGGGAGAGGGAGAGGGGGAGGGGAGGGAGGGGGGGAAGGGAGGGGTGGAGAGGATGGACATGTTGGGGGGGAGGGGGAGGTGGCGGGAGAGGGGAGGATGCTGCAGCAATGCAGGAGAGGTTTGGGCCCAATGGGTCCATTTGGTCTAGTTTTAATTAAAAATCACATGCAGTTAGACTCCTTACCACAGTGTCAGATCGCAAAAATCAATCAGTCACAAATGCCATCCTTGAATCAGTCGCAGTTTCAATTCATATACCACCTAAATAAAAATAGCTAATTTAGCAAGATCATTTTGGGCCGTTCTAAATGGCCAAATGGAAAATAATGTACAGTTCTGAGGTGGTACTGATCGAACATTAATGGATCAGAGACGGGTTTTCTGTTCCCAATGTCATGCCATGGTGAATAAAAATTCTATATTTTATATTAATCGCTCCTATGTGAAAACATGGTCTGAAAGTTGGGTTGAAACAATCTTTACAATATAATTTGTAAGTAAATTGAATATACATTTGAAAAAAAGAAATGCTTGTTCACTGGTGAAGAGGCAAGGGAGTGAGAACAGTTTGGTGCCTCTTTCACAATTTAGATGGGCCAAATTCTCATCTTAAGTTTCGAATGATTCTAAGAGGGGAAACTACATGTCCTTAGATACATCAGATTGTATTTTTTTCAGATGGATTTGTTCAAGAGAATTTTCTGAGTTTTGTTTTTGGTAAATAACTGTAATATGAAAAGACAGAAAATTTTAGCTGTGGACACCTAATTCCTCATGTGTATATCCAATAGATAATATCTCTACTGCAAGCACAGATTTATAAAGTTAAAAGCATTTTTAAACCAAAGCCACTCTCTAGAGATCTGCTGATAACCAGAAAACAGAGCAATTGCCACATAGCCTTTATTGCCATTGAGTTTCAGACTTTGAAGGGCCATCTTTGTCTTCTCTGTCCATGAATCAGAGAAGCAGTTTACCTAGGCATCAAATTAATATTTTCAAGTTGAATGGAAGTACATAAATAACTCTTCAGATAAGTGTTTTAATCTTATTTGTTTCAAAGAATGTAGCCCAAATTATATTGAACTGTATAGGTTAACCTCAGGCCACAATACGTTCTTTGAGAATAAGCCTGGTTAAATTAGATGGTATATTATGCAATTTAATGGGCTTTTAAATACTTTCATGTATCATTTTGTCGTTATTTTCATTTTCCCCAGACATTTATTGAGATTGCTTGAGTTAAAGTAGAAATAAATGGCATTATGATCTTTCCAAACGAATGGCATCTTTGTTCCCGCACTGGCATTAGCAAGATTGCTTTGGAATACTAAGCAACAAAGAAATAGTCATCATGAATGGTTTCTGTTTGTACCAGTCTCTCTTTTTGTCATAAAATATTTTTGAAGTTTTATTTTCTTCCCGGAGCTTAACCTTGGATTATTGCCAGTCAGTCAAACAAAATACCATCTGAAATTATTTTTTTTAATTATTTCTCTTTTCAAAATAACAACCACAACTTGCAAGTGAAATTTTGAGCTATTTAAAACTGGAGCGAAAAGAAAAGGAACTCTCAGACAGTAATTGGTTTGTAATGGAGTTACATATTAATCTGTTTTTGCACAGTCTTTAACCCTTTTCTTACGAAGAATTTTAGGAATTTACTTCTTTAAATAAAAATAAACATTAAAAAATCATTTGATCCGAATTCATAAGGAATCGGTTAAACGTTGCTGAGAAAAAGCTTTTGAGGCAAAAATCCCCCCCGAGGCAATTTATCCATGTATGAATATAACAGTATAGCCCGTTATAAGAGAAAATGTATGTGCTTTTTGATCAGGGTCAGATTCTTACCATATTTGTTTCTGAATATTTTAGTTTCGTTTATTGTCACGTGTACCAAGGTACAGTGAAAAGCTTTTGTTGCGTGCCAACCAGTCAGTGGAAAGACAGTACATGATTACAATTCATTCACAATGTACAGATCCACGATAAAGGGAATAATGTGGATAATATTGGTAAGATGTTCACAATGAATGATATGAATGGGGAATATTAAGTAACAGAAGCACCTTGGGATACAAGTCCAAAGATTCCTGAAGGAAGCAGCACGGATAGATAAGATGGTAAAGTAGGGATATGTCTTTTTATCCAGGGTTCAGAAGTAAGAGCAGGGAGGTTGAGGTACAACTTTAAGAAACATTGCACATGCCATAGTTGGTGCACCATGCACAGTTCTGTTTGCCACTCTATAAGAAGAATTGGATTACACTGGAGAGGGTGCAGAGAAGATACATCAGGTCGTGGGATGGAATGAAGAGTTTCACTTATGATAAATAAGATTTAGTTTTATTTTGTATGAGTACATAAATGAACAAATTTCAAAAGGAAATTTCTAATATACAAACAATAATGTAACTTGAAAATATTTTAAGAGACTTCTCAGGAAATGCAAGAAAAATACATATGGCAGTCAGTAACGCTGAGTTACTCCAGCATTTTGTGATACCTTACTAGACTAAGCATTCATCACAATATTCCCAACTCTCAGGAAAGCAACAGTCAGAAAAATTGGAAAATTTAAAACGAAATATCTCATCACTGCATTTAAAAAAAAAAAAATAGCGAATGAGGTTACAACCAAAGTAAGTTTCCAAGTGGCTCATTTGTTAGTTAAGCAAGGAAAACCATTTACCGATGGTGAGTTAATAAAATCGTGTTTGATTTCCTTGTTATATAAGTACCTACATAATATCTTCAATCTTGTCTCTTGGCCCGCAAAGCCTAAATTATTTAATATCTGGCCTTTACAAAAAAAGGCTGCCGACCCCTGGACTAAAGCAATGTCTGAATTTTTTTTAAAGAGATTTGGATACAACTGATGATGTAAGTGTTAAAATAGTTACCACTTACATTCTATTTTACACCACATCTTAACATTTGCACGCATAGCCAGTTGTACTTAATATAATTGTATTTATTTGTTTTTGCATTTATTGCATATATGTTTTTACGCACCATCCGGATTGGCTATTTTTTTAATTTCGTTGTACTCGTTGCAATGACAATAAATGAATATTATTATTATTATTATTATTGTGCAAAATAGCATGCACTTCACTCAAGATATAATGTAAGTTACTCACTGGCATTCTTGAAGGAGAATGTGGCTAAACTGGTATCAGTAATAATAAGTTGGCCAAGAATGAGCTTGCACCCCATGGCTCTTCCTCCTGAAGGATGCTACCCATTATACGAGAGACTGTCCATGGCCAATAGCTGTACGGGAGCCAATGAAGATGACTGTATGTTCAAATCTAAGCCTTTTTCACATCCCATAGCTCCTTATCTCACCAATTTTTAATGACTCGCAAGTTTTTGATGATATAGGCATGCACTTTATTTTTGCTTCTCGCCACTACCTTCACTCACATTTGCCTCTACCCTTGTGCCTTTCTCTTTTTAGCTAGCCAAGCTGGTCAGCCAACAGTAACTCAGCAAAAGAGAGCACTTTCATCATCTGCCACTTACACCTAAGCTATGCCATGTACCTGCTACCCAGCAGCTGTGATTATATGCTATTTCTGCTCAGATGACTACTTTGATGGGGCAATCTGTGGAAGAAGGCTGGTAGTTGTGTTATACTAAATACTTGGTACATTACTTGATCTTCTGAAAAGCAAGGCAAGAAATAACAAAGCGAGTTGGGGAGTCCACCGGCAACCTTGCACGGAGCTTTGCATGAAACCTGGAACCCATCCTTTCCACTTTGTAAGTGGTAAATATTTTAACACTTACAAAAAACAACCATTGTGTTAGCTGATCTTTCAATTTCCATTGAAACACAAACGGAAGCCACGAGTATATTGCTTAAAGGGTTTCATAGCACAACAAACGGAACTTCACCAGTTTACAATGATTGCTGAGGACAAGCTAGGAGAGCCAGTAGTTTCCTCAACTCGTTCTTCTCTCTTAGGATACAGCATTTGTGACATTAGCCAGCTATCCAGGACTGTTGCCTTTCTTAATGAGAGGACGTCTCAAACCAAATCTTATAGACCGAGAGCTGCTGGAGGTTGACCTCCAAGGTAATTTTCAGCTTTTTCCATGACGTTTCCGCAGCATACGTTCAGTTAAGAAACAGTGTGAAAGCCATGTGAAGGAGGGCACTAAGGAATGTACAACAATGACTCGTTGATGATTGTCCAAATTTAGTTTTAATTGAATGCAAGGAATTTTCTTCCTGATTGTCTTCCTGCTCATCATGCTTCTCTTCCTCTTCACAAAATGCTGGAGTAACTCAGCAGGTCAGGCAGCATCTCGGGAGAGAAGGAAAGGGTGACGTTTCGGGTCGAGACCCTTCTTCAGACCCTTCTTCAGACTGACCCGAAACGTCACCCATTCCTTCTCTCCCGAGATGCTGCCTGACCTGCTGAGTTACTCCAGCATTTTGTGAATAAATCGATTTGTACCAGCATCTGCAGTTATTTTCTTATATTATTCTCTTCCTCTTCCACAGCTGCTGGAAGATGTATTGCCAATTTGTAGAGGATCCATCAGAGGACCACCAATTTGAAACTTATTCTGTAGTATAGTGCATGTTAGCTCTAGGATGGTCAAAGCAGTGGAAGCATAGCATTAGAACACCAATACTACTTGATACTGTTGCAGTGAGCAGCAAGGCTCCCATCTTTCTTTACTACCCTTCCAATCCCCTGATGTAAAAATGTACCTTGAAACAATTAATTTAAAAATGTCTTGGTAATAAATATTAGTTTAAATTAGCAGAAAGGAAATGGACTATATTTTTATTCAGATAACACAAATTAATAACTAATAGTTTTGATCCAACTTTTATAACAAACTAGACCAAGTGGATCCGTTGTGCCCAAACATCTCCTGCATTGGTGCAGCACCCTCTACTTCCCCACTCCCCTCTCCCCCCCACCCCCCTCCCCAATCCCCTCTCCCCTTCCCCATCCCCCCTTCCCCATCCCCCCTTCCCCTCCCCCCACTCCATCCGCCTCAATCCCCCTGATCCCCCTTCCTCCCCCCCTCCCTCCCTCCCTCCTTCCCCCCCTCCCTCCATCCCTTCCTCCCTCCCTCCCTAGGATATAGATTTAAACTTTAAAATGTCAATAACTAAAAATATAACACCGATTTCAATGAAACGTCTTCCATTAACACCAAAGGGATGACGGTGAGTAAGGTGGGCTTAAAATTATCACGCTATCGTGTATTGTTTTGGCTGTAGTTCAGGAACAAACAAACAAACAAATGAGAGTTTTAGTATATAGATTAATATTATGATTCATCTCAAACACTCCCTCACAGACAAGTAAGAATTTCATTGTTCCATTTCGGTACATATGACAAACACTCTAGTATGGTGTAAATTTTCCTGTTCTATGAATATTCCCTTGTGGTGTAAATTGGAAGTCAGATGTTCCAAGGATTGGCATTGTCCACGAATAGCCTCGGACATGGTGACTGAAGGTTGAAAGGCACAATACGCTGTCACAAAGTGAAAGAGTTGTGAATGTTCCATGAACTCAGGATTGACCACTTTAGGACTCTAATGTCTGGTGGCAACAGGCTTTGGCGAATGATTGAAAGTTAGGACACAATATTAACTTTGGCCACACCACTCATCAGAGATTTCTGAAGCTGTGATAAGTTCTCCAGATCAGCGCTTCATATCATATCATATCATATATATACAGCCGGAAACGCTTCTGTACAACTTTCCTTTAAATTAACTGCAACATGAATTACTTCCATTCATATAGTGCAATTTATATAGCAAAACTGTGCTAGTAAGCTTCACAAATGATTGAAAATGGTTGTGAGGTGGGAACAGGGCCAAGCTGCCAGTTGAAACATTGTTATTGTGTAATTTGCAACCCCTGGCCATGTGAAATTATTTTAAACTTTTTACGTTTTAGGGCATATTTCCTTAACAGCCAAGTAGGAAAACATTATCATTCATGCCTGTACTAAGCCCAACAAATTACATGGGTTCTTACTTGTATCATAGGACTGAAATTTACATCAATTCAGGATGGTCCTAACCGAATCTTGGAGCCTTCTTGTTAAATTTGTAACACTTAGGGATTGAAATGAAATTGCCCCAGAACTGCCTTTGAAATTTAGCATTATCTGCTTAGGGTTATTCAGAATAAAAGATCTGGACAAGATTTGCTTACTTTAAGAAATATCACCAATGTCCAGTAAATAATTTGGTTGTGTCCTATCCAACAATATTTTTTTTAATCAATTTCATCTTAATTTGTGGCACTAAATACCTGCAAAAGAAGCCTGAGAGCCACAGCTAATCCTGTCGCCAGCTAAAAGGATTTTAGTACAATATGAGGACAATTACAAACTAAATAATTTGCACAGTGCCTTTTTACTCTTCTACCCTTCCAATCCCCCGAGTGCTGTAAAAATGTACCTTGAAATAATTAATTTAAAAATCGTCTTGGTAATAATGATTAGTTTAAATTAGCAGAAAGGAAATGGACTATATTTTAATTCAGTTAACATGTTGGTTTTGATCCAATTTTTATAATAAATTAATACTACAATTTATTAAAGTATAAATTGTCAAGGGATACCGTAGTTACTTTATGCTCATGGTATTCTTTTTATATAATGTACTTTGTCAACTGATTGACACCAGTGGCCAAGGAATTTGGATGGCAAAAAATGATTCTCCAGAACAAGTGACACTGATTTATCTTGCATTTAAGACAAGCATTAGCATACCTTATATTTTATGGGAATATCTAGATAGAATTCATATATATATATATATATATATATATATATATATATATATATATATATATATATATATACACACAAATATATATACAGAAATATATATGTGTGTCAGAAGGAACTGCAGATACTGGTTTAAACCAAAGATAGACACAAAATGCTGGAGTAACTCAGTGGGATATGCAGCATCTCTGGAGAGAATGAATGGGTGACGTTTCGGGTTGAGACCTTTCTTCAAACTGATCGGTGATGTTTCGGGTCGAGAAACGTCACCCATCCCTTCTCCATAGATGCTGCCTGTCGCGCTGATACACACACACACAATGTATAAACAAAAATTGCTGCAAGTGCTTCAGTCAGGAAGCAACTGTGGAGTGAGGGGCAGAGTTAATGTAGCTTGATAATCTTCTATTTTTATATGGGATTCTTAGAAAAATATATTAGAACCTTTTTATGATGGAGACAGATAGATGGTGTATGGTAAGGAGAGTGTTTTATGAGGAAGGCCAACAATGCAATACACATTGCATTGTATTAATTAGATAATCTAGTGTTCTCAGCAACGTTGTTCAGCAATAGTCCATTTCACTACTAAAGAATGATAGTATCTGGCACAGTATTATTTAGAGAAAACAGAGCATGTTTTGTTTTCTTTGACTTTGTTTGTAAGTGCACTTCACTCATATGTTCAAAACAGCCAAAACCATGCACAGTGCTTTAACAAATGGAACTTCTGTTTCATTTTATTCATTTGCAGAAGGCAATCCAATCCATGCAGACCACAAGTGACTGGAACAGCTGAATGGGAAATCTGTCCCATAATGTGTGCTTCTCTCTCCATTACCTGACTTGTCAAGTGTTTTCAAACCTCACAGCATCTGCAGTGTTTTGCTTTTGTTTTACTGAGACATAGCATGGAGAAAAGTACAAGTGGGATCGTGACAAATGGACATCAGCCTTGCGTTCCATCTTAACTGTTAGTTTTACAAATCTCATGGAACTCAATCAAGAAAAAGGTTGATGGACCAACTTTGGATATTTCACAACACTTAGGATGTCCATAAAGTGCATGGCAATTTGAGAAACAATTGCAGTTTCACCTCTTCCCTTCCCACCATCCAGGGACCCAGCGTCCTGCATTCAAGTCTTCCCCCATGTGTGTGCTTTTCTCTACATTGAAGAAAACTAATTCAAATTAAGTTTTTTCACCGTGGAGCATCTGCACTCAGACTACACGAATGACTTCCACTTTAATTCACCATCCCACTCCCACGCTGATCTTTCTACGATGCACAAAACAAGCTTGAGGAACAACACTTCACCATTCATCTGGGCATGTTCTAGCCTGCAGGACGCAATATTGCACCAACCTTAGGCAATTCATTCATTGTGTTTGCACCAGAATTGTCCACTGCTGCCTGCCATCATTTTGACTCAGTTATTTTCTTGTTTTTGTATATTTTGACCTGCTAGGCATGTCTCGCGTTCCTATCATTAACAACACATTACACAAAGAACCTTAATCTGATTTTAACTAACTCTTAACCGCCACATTAGTCCATCTGACCTCACCCCAGAGATCCACCTATCCTCCCTCCCACATTTTCTCTTCTACCTAAACTAATTTGCTTTCTCTTTTTCCCAATTATGATAAAGGGTCCTAGACATTAAATACTATCTGTTTATCCTTGCGAACCAGATGAGTGTTTCCAACATTTTCTATTTGTTATCTAAGGTCGCCTTGAATTTGCTTTCATGATTTTTGTTTCTGAGCCTCGGTTTAAAGGACAAATCGTATAAGATGTTGGGACGTGACCTTATGGATACATCGTACATGACAATATTAAATTCTTTTGTTTTCAGGTCTCTTTTCAAAAGAACTGCCAGATGTATCTTACAATTAGTAATACAATTATATTAAATGGAATAACTCTTAATGGCCAATATAATGGGAATTGTATTTTGTAATGTGTTCAACAGGAAGCTATGGAAAAAATGGGAAAAATTGGAAAAATAATTCATCCAGATCTTGCGCAAAAGAGGTAATTAATCTTGAAATGCTTCAACTTATTCTGCCTTTTCACCACCCATCATGACTATTACCCAATGAAGAGAACAAGATGCCCAGTCTGTTGGCAATGCTTGACTCAGGCTACTCTCTACAGGGACAACCAACATTTTCAATGCGGAAATGGGAACTCCTTAAAAAGCAGGTTTACATCCAGGTAAAAGGGAACAGAGAAGGCAACACTTAAACTGGAGGGACAAGTTAAACAATCACATTGTACACATTAGATGAATATGGGAATGCCAAAATAACAACAGAAAATACTGGAAATACTCAGCAGATCAGACAGCATCTGCGGAAAGAGAAGCAGAGATAACATTTCTCATTGAAGGACTTTCATCAGAACTGGCAGAGGGAGTGAGAGGTAAAGACCAGGGGGACTGTCCTTGTTGCATCTGGGGGAGAGGGAGCGAGAGCAGAACTGAGGGACCTAGGAGAAACCACATTCACTAAAGAATGAGGACATCTCGGATGACCTCGTATGGAAAGCCTCATCATGGGAGCAGATGCAGAAAGACGGAGGAATTGAGAGTAGGGGATAGCATCTTTGTGGGAGTCAGTAGGCTTGTAATAGACATCAGTCGTTAGTTTGTCCCCTGTGATGGAGACAGAGAGATCAAGAAAGGAGAGAGATAGTTCGTGAATTTGAGGGCAGGGTGGAAGTTAGTGGTGAGGTTAAAGAAGTCTATGAGTTCTGCACGAGTATAGGATACAGCCCTGATGTAATGGAGACGTTTACTAAACCCAGCGTAGCTTTAAAAATGCAATTTATGGAGATACTCTCAGGCAAATAAGGATAGAAGAGTTATCTTACTCTTTCTGCTTCCACATGTAATAACATTTTATGCTTTTGGAAAGTTTTATTGTCCTTGAAGTCCTTGAATGCATTACAATTCACCACCACTGAATACGCCCAAAGAAAATAAACAGCCCCTTCTTTCGCTAATAAATATCAATAAGTGTTAACTCTTTTCCACGTTGTTATCAGTAACAGAATTTTCTACTGAGCTGACGTGGATACTTGCACATTAGATTTTGCCCAATTTGCTTGTTAGCTTTGCAATTTCTTATCCTCCATTAATTTTGCTTCACATATTAGTTCCACAACTATTCGAGCTTCTTGTAGCAAACTAGGATCGATTGAGTTGCTCTGCAAAGAGTTGGCATGAACTCAATCAGCCAAATGGTCTCCCTCAATGCCATCATGGCTCCATGACAAAGATAACATTGCTGCAATTTTTTTTTGTCTGGAAGTAAGCTGTTAATGGTGTCAGTGCCACTTCCATTCAAGAGGCTACAAATCAGGACAGTGCTGGCAATATGCTGCAGTGAGACAGAGAATTAATCATTTCTCACTTCAACCCATCGCACAGAGCAGCCAAGTAACATTCAAAAGAAGGAAGTGGCCAAATGTGGTGAAAAAAGTTGCATGCATGCAAGTTATTTCTTACCTGTCTTTTCTAAGTCGCTATTTAATCAATTTCACCCTGACTTCACACACATTTCTTCCTTCTTTGGAAAATCCCTTGAACTTTGTTTGCAACACAAAATGATTGAATTTCTCATATGAAGTGTCTCCAGACCATTTTCTTCTCCTTTGGAAATAAGCAAACCTTCCCAATACAAAGCAAATTCAGTCAGTCTGTCAGCAGAACAACTTCAGTAGTGAAACAGCTTTTCAACTGATCAATCACCTAAAACCAAAAGAACTTCAGCTCTTTTTCAAATTCTATCATCTACAATCTAGCAAACACACTTCTAAATCCTTTGAAGTGAGATTATAAAACACATTTAATTGCACTCCAGACAGATACACAATTTATAATGGGAAACAGATGTCCTCAGTGCAATACTGAATATCCTGGCAGATGATATCACTCCATGTACTGGGATTATTCTTACAAATGTGTACACCACATAGATTCTTTTAGATAATGGTACAATATAGTTAATTAAATTAGAGAAAGAAACCTATTTAATCCATCAAGTAATTTCTATCAGCAATTTAAAGTTCATTGCACTATTTCCTTTGAGTTTCTTAGTTTCCAAGTACCACATAAATTGCACAATCAATAACTAATATATTTTTAAACTTTGTTCTAATACTATAATACATTTGATAGTGAAACACCATTTGAGTTGTGTTGCTAAATTGAACCTCTCTATTAGATTGCAAGCTAATCTGAACCCCTTTATTGCATTGCATTGCAAATTCACTTCCTGCCCACTGGCCATTTACCCTTCACAAAATGACTCTCATGTATCCTTCATGCTTTTTATAGATAAATAGGTGCATTTATAATTTTGGTTATGTATTCTTTATGCTGGTTTCACAAAAAAAAATGCCATTAGCCTGAAGTATTTAAGTAAAAGCTGTACGGCCACTGAACACAGTATAAAAACTGCAGGGTCAGGGCAGTTCTTCATCCATCATTGAAACGCAGCACAGGAAACATCTGGGCCTCAAACTTTTGCAGGCACGCATGTTGTGCATTATTCCCGTGTGTCTGCTCATCGGTGCTGCACAGAGGAAATCCCAGGGGAAACGGGCTTTAGCCTAAGGACCAGTAAAGATTGTTGTTTGGTTGCTGTAAATGTGCCCAAGCTTCAAACATAGAGACATATTTCTGCAACGGGATACCATTCAAATCACATCTGCCGTCTGCTAAATGAAACAAATCAGACAAAATAAGTAATTTCACTTCAAGGAGGTTGTATTTTCATTAAATAACTTTACTACATTTTTGTAGGTATTATGACAACAAATATAAAGTCTTCCTGAAACTTGTTGACCACCAGAAGGAATACAGAGCTATAATGCAAAACATCTGATAGCCACGGCATACTGGAGGAAATGGCCAGAGTTCATTCAATATATTTTACAACTTTCCATGTGAAGTTACTGTTAGTGGATCACAAACTTTGTTTTGTTTTCATGAAAAACATGCTGTGAAAAAAATGAATCTAAATTTTGGATGATTCAGTTGGAATAAATGTTACAATGTGTATTCTTAATTTAAAAAAAATTAATATGTAAACAGTTAAAATATGCAAGCAGTTTCACTTTCATGTTAACACTAAACCATCTTGTAAATCAGATGTTAATGCTCATTCTGATGTTGATTATGCATATTTCCTGCAATTTTGTGACTACCTGTTTGTATAAAATGGTTGGGTTGCTCAGACCTGACATAACCAAGGTTAGTGATCATAACAGCTATACTGGTTGCCTAATCACCCCCAACTAACCCTTCCTCCCTTCCCCCCATCCCAGTGACTGAAACCTCAGGAGGCTCAGGTAGGTTATTATTATTTTTGAAATGCTTTCATGCTGGCCGAGAGGAAATTCCTTCCTGCACTTGTGAATCTCTGACTTTCCACTGCACTCCTATTTTAATCCACTGCAAAAAAATTAACGTGTTGCGTGAGCTTAAACATAGAAAATAGGTGCAGGAGTAGGCCATTCGGCCCTTCGAGCCTGCTGGGAGAGAGTGTGAAACGTCAGTGTGCTGACACCAGTTCCAAGAACCCCTGCACAAGCTAGTAGAAGCCTGTTGCAATTCCTGGAAAACTAAAAACATTAACCAGGTTCTTATAATTGGCATCTGGACCAAAAACAATTCCTAGTTATCCGTATTTTAGCGTTTATTGTTGTTGAACTATTGATTCCAGCTACAGTCCTGCTTCCTACATTTTATCTTTCTTCTTCACCTTGCTTTTGAAAACACTTGAGAAAAGTTGAAAGAGTTTCAGTGTGGAACCATTTATCTCTGATTGCTGTTCCTGATATCAGCCCTGCCAGATGTGCAAAAACATAAAGACTGCCAGAGTTTTGAGAAAACATTGGGAGCAAATTTTTCCTGCAATTCTCTCCTGGTATGATTTTGGCAGAAGACGTCTTAGAAAAAGAGTGTAAACAGCAACAACACCATTTTTGTGAGGTTTCTTAATGACAACAGAATCTGAGTCAATCAGCCTTCACTCTGTTTTAGCTGATGTTCTTTCCTGATGATTGCATGGATTGCCTACTACTATGAGTGAAAGTTCAATCTCTCACTGCAACTTGTAGACAGGGATTTCCTAGTAATGAGACTGTGACTCCACATGTGACTCAGCATGGAGTAGTACGACTAAGGGTCCTTGAACACATTTATTGGGACCGACCAGCCTGGGCACATGAAGCTTTACGGCCATTCTATAATCATAGGTTGGGATTGTCAACAGCCCAAAGATCTTTAATGAGTGGACGTCAAGTACTTATTCTAAGTGTCATAGAGTGATACAGTGTGGAAACAAGCTCTTCGGCTCAACTTGCCCACACCGGCCAACATGTCCCACATAACACCAGTCCCACCTGCCTGCATTTGGTTCATATCCCTCCGAACCTGTCCTTGTACCTGTCTAACTGTTTCTTAACTTAAGTGCTCTTAAGAAATGACCATGCCATAGTTAATGTAAGACCTTTGTCAAAAAATGTATTAGTTGGCGAAAGTTGTTTCTGTATCCATAAATAAATAAAACTACCTGAGCACCATAAGCATTGAGATAGCCAGCTCGACAATTCCAATGGGTAGAGGTGGACTTTTGTCTGAAAAAGAATCATTTTATTGCCCATTAACGCCCCTCATACTGGTTGGGAGTCAGACGTGGTTATTTCTATGAAAGAGGATTGTACCACACAAATGTTAACAAGAGCTTTGCTACACATGAATAGCAGCTGGATTTGTGTTCAACAATCGACCACGATTTATTTGAGAGTTTAATGTGATTTATTTGCTTCAAACATATTGATTTCTCTATTTGCAATTGCATAGCAGAGACCTGTTACATACGTTGAAAACACATTGAACAGACAAGTGTTCCAAGGTTATTCTATCCTCACAATGAATCATCGATTGATTAACTTTTCGTTCACGTACCCTATGACTTCAACCTCTGCTCTGATTTTATTCCTGCAGTTATTAATTCATCATGATCCTTGAATATGAATAAGCATTGTTCTGCCTAAATGGGAGAGTATAGAAAGGCAGCAGTTGAAGCAGAAAGCAATTTTGAGAGAGAATCATCAAACTATTTTCATCAAGAAAATTAGAGAGTCTTGGTGATTGGGAGCTTAGTGAAGTAATCCAAATCTGTACTTTGAAAAGGCATTTAAATCACATTAGAAATTATGTTGGTAATGTCTGTCTACACCAAATAATAATGGTGACATTCACATCTGCAGTCACTAAAGCAATGTGTGACAATGAAACTATTGTTGACGTCAATACAGAGACAATTATTATTCAACAGTTAGACAATAACAGCTAGGACATTGTCAAGAGGTCAAGAAGAAATCATGATCTAAGAAATGATCTAACAATCATACATTTGCATGCAGATAAAACAATAAAACCGATGTTTACTTTTGGGCCTAACATCAGAGATACCTGACAAAAATAGTGAATCTCAAAGAGATTAATTACAGAAATAAGGATGTGAATATTGATTCCTTTCTGTTCTTTCTTCACCGTTATAGCAAAATTCCCCTTTAATAGTTCAATAGCAGTGTGGTGAACACAACTAGCACACCCCATATAGTCATGGGTGCATGCATTTATTGTAACGTATTATGACTGCACATCAGGATTTTGGGTGAGCTCACAGGAAAAGTCAAGCAACAAACAGAGCCTCGTTGTAGTCAACATACACAGGTTTCCTGAAACTTATCCAAGTACAACTGGTCTGCCCGATTACAGGAGCAGTGGCAAAAGAACAGCCAATTGAGTCATCTATTATGCAACTACTTTGTAGGTTTGTTTTTATTAAAATTGGATTGAAATAGAAAATGGATGAAACCATGAAACTGCATCATAACTAAAAAGGGAGGGGAATGGGAATGGGTAACAGAGTGCAGGTCATCAAATGGAAGGGCAGATAAGAAATACAATACAATACAATATATCTTTATTGTCATTGTACAGGGGTACAACGAGATTGGGAATGCGCCTCCCATACGATGCAATAAATCAATTAGCTAACCAGTATTAATTTAAACAACCCAATGAAACAAATTAGAACAGTTTTAAAATAGAATAAAGTGCAAGTAGGTCTGTGCCGGTTCACTGTGCGATGTGACCATCCGGCTCAGTTCATAGCAGCTATGGCCCTGGGGATGAAGCTGTTCCTGAGTCTGGAGGTGCGGACGTAGAAGGCCTTGTAGCGTCTGCCCGATGGTAGAAGTTCGAACAGACTGTTGCAGGGGTGTGAGGAATCTTTGTGGATGCTGGTGGCTTTTCTGAGGCATCGTGTGTTGTAGATGCCCTCCAAGGCTGGTAGCTGTGTTCCGATAGTCTTCTGAGCTCTATGGACTACCCGCTGAAGAGCTTTCCTCTGCCTCGTGCAGCTGAGATACCACACAGGGATGCCATGTGTTAGGATGCTCTCTATGGTGCAGCGGTAGAAGGTCGTCAGCAGCTGTTGGGGTAGACCAGACTTTTTCAGTGTTCTTAGGTAGAACAGTCGTTGCTGTGCCTTCTTGACCAGCGCAGCAGTGTTATTGGACCATGTTAGGTCCTCCGAAATGTGAGTGCCCGAAATGTGAGTGTCCAGAAACTTGAAGCTGGACACTCTCCACACTGACCCCATTGATAAGGATTCCCCGTTGTGTGACCTACGGAAGTTAATGATCAGCTCCTTGGTCTTGGTGGTATTTAGGGACAGGTTATTATCAGAGCACCAGTCCTAAATCCTGGTCCTAAAGCCAGGTTCTAAACCTCCGCTCTGTAGTGTGTTTCATCACCGTTGGTGATCAGCCCGATCACTGTTGTGTCGTCTGCAAACTTGACAATGGTGTTGGTGTCGAATGCAGGAACACAGTCGTGTGTGAATAGGGAGTAGAGCATGGGGCTCAAAACACAGCCCTGTGGTGTGCCGGTACTCAGGGTGATAGTGGAGGACAGGTGCGGGCCCAGTCTCACTGCCTGCGGTCGCTCCATCAGGAAGTCCAGGATCCAGTCGCATAACGACGAGCTGAGGCCTAGCTGGTGGAGTTTGGTGATGAGCCCTCACGAACAAGGGGATAATGACGGGTTGAAGTGCGTTTACTTCAATGCAAGGAGTGTTGTGGGTGAAGCTGATGAACTCAGAGACTGGATCAGTGCTTGGAATTATAATGTTGTGGCCATTACAGAGACTTGGTTGTGAGAGGGACACAACTGGCAACTCAACGTGCCTGGATTTCGATGTTTCAGACGAGATAGGGGGGTAGAAGAGGTGGAGTTGCTTTGCTAATCAGGGACAATGCCATGGTGGTACTCATAGAGGACAAACTAGAGGGTATGTCCACCGAAGCATTCTGAATTGAGCTCAAAAACAAGAGAGGAGCAATTACTCTAACAGGATTATATTGTAGGCCACCCAATAGCCTAAACAAAAAAGGGAACCAGACATGTAGACAGATTAAAGAAGGATGTAAGAACCACAGGGTTGTTGTAGTAGGTGACTTTAACTTCCCCAATATTGACTGGGACGTACCCAGGGCAAGGGGATTAGGTGGGGCAGAATTGTTGGGTGTATCCAGGAAGATCTCCGTAAACACCATGTGCATAGTCCGACTCGAGGAGAGATCGTACTAGATCTTGTATTGGGAAATGAGCCCGGCCAGGTGACTGGTGTTGCAGGGGAAGAAAAATGTATAGATGGCGATCACAACTGCATAGGTTTTAAGATTGTTTTGAATAGGGACAGGTCTGGGACAAGGCAGATTACGATGTCATTAGGTAGGAGCTAGGGAGGGTAGATTGGGTGAAGTTGTTATTGGGTAACTCCACAGCTAACATGTGGGAGTTGTTTAAAGGCCAGCTGATCAAAGTGCAGGATCAGCATGTTCCATTACGAGGAGGGATAAGGTCAGCAAGGTAAGGGAACCATAGATGACCAAGGAGGTTGTAAATGTGGTCAGAAAGAAAAAGGAAGCATATATCAAGTTTAAGAAGTTGGCATTAGACTGGGCTTATGAGGAATATAAAGCAAGTATAAGAACTCAAGCGGGCGATTAGAAGGGCCAAAAGGGGCCATAAAGTCATTGGCGAGATAGATTAAGGAAAATCCCAAGGCTTTTTATACGTATGTTAAAAATAAGAGGGTAACCAGGGAGAATGTAGGACCACTCAAAGATAAAGAGGGAATCTATGCTTGGTGTCGGTGGATGTAGGTGAGGGACTAAACGAGTGCTTTGCATCTGTCTTCACTGATAGGAATACAAACACATTAGCGCAGTTTGAGATCAAGAAGAAGGTGGTACTGTGGCTCTTGAATAACATTAATGTGGTTGTCTCCAGGGCCTTATGGAGTAAGAGAGGAGATTGCTGGGCCTTTAATGAACTTCTTAGTTTCATCTCTGGCCACAGTCAAGATCCTAGAGGACTGGAGCGTGACCAGTGTTTTTTCTTTGTTTAAGAAAGGAAGTAGAGAAAATCCAGGAAACTAGGCTGGTGAGCATGTCAGTGGTTAGGAACCTATGGGAAAGAATTCTTTGAGAAAGGATTTACTCCCATTTGGAAGGGAATGAGTTAATTAGAAATAGTAAGAATGCATGACGTGTCTCATTGCTGCGACTCGTCTCCAGAGGCTCTGGCGCGGGCCGCGTGGACGTCGGAAGCCCACAGGCCCCTGGGTGGGGGCCGACATCGGGAGCTCCGGCAGCGGCAGCGTCTTCGCCTGCCCCGGATCGCGGGGCATGGGTCGGCCCGCTGCAGACCTTTCACCGTCCGACGCGGCCTGCAATAGGCCGCGGGATTTTCTCCGCCCGGCGGGGGCTTCAATATCGGGAGCCCCGACCGCCCCGACGTGGCAACTCCAACAGCCTGACCGCGGGAGAAGACAGCAGGAGAAGAGAGAAAGACATTCTGGCCTTCCATCACAGTGAGGAGGTGACTGGAGGAGACTCACTGTGATGGATGTTTCTTTTGTTTGGTTTATGATTGTGTGTTATTGCATTTTTATTGATTATTCTTATTGGTCATATTGTTGAACTGCGGGTAATTTTTCATTTCACTGCACATTTATGTGTATGTGACAAATAAATGACTATTGATTAACTTGATTGAGTTTTATGAGGAGGTGACAAAGGAGATTCATGAATGTAGGATGGTGGATGCAGTATGCGTGCATTTTAGTAAGGCTTTTGATAAGGTCCCTCATGGTAGGCCGATCCAGAAGATTATGATAGATGGGATTCACAATGACTTGGTCATATGGATTCAGAACTGGCTTATTCATAGAACACAAAGGGTTATGGTGGAATGTGAATTCTGGTTGGAGTGGAGTTCTGCAGGAATCTGTGCTGGGACTTCTGCTGTTTGTGATATATATAAATGACCAGATGTAAATGTAGATGGATTGGTGAGCAAATCTGTTGACGATACCAAAATTGGAGGAATTGCAGACAGTGAGGAATGCTATCAAAAGATTCAGCGGGATATAGATCAGCTGCAGAAATGGGCAGAGAAATGGCAGATGGAGTTTAACCTGAGCATGGGTGCGGTGTTGCACTTTGGGAGTTGAATGTACGGAGAGAGTATACAGTTCATGGCAAAACCCTTAACAATACTGATGTGCAGAGGGATCTTAGAGTCCATGTTCATGGGTCACTAAAGGTGGCGGCACAAGTAGGGTGGGGTGGTAAGGAATGTGTATTGTCTGCTTGTCTTCATTGAATATAAGACTCATGAAGTTACGATGCAGCTCTATAGGACTTTGGTTAGGCCATATTTGTGGTATTGGGTTCAGTTCTGGTCACCCCATTACTGGAAAGATGTGGAGGTTTTGAAGAGGGTTGAGGAGGACATTTACCCGAATGCTACCTAAATTAGAGGACTCAGCAAAAAGGACAGGTGGGATAGGCTTAGATTGTTTTCTCTCGAACGTCGGAAGTTGACAGGAAACTTGATAGAGGTATATAAAATTACGAGAAGCTTAGATATGTTCGGCAGTCAGAACCTTTTTCCCCGGGTGGAAATGTCCCCCACTAGAGGGCATAGCTACAAGGTGAGAGGGAGAAAATTTAATGGAGATGTGATTGGTAAGTTGTTTACACAGAGAGTGATGGGGCCTGGAATGCGCTGCCAGGAGTGGTGGTGCAGCAGATACAATAGCGGCTTTTAGAAAGGCACAGGAAGTGCAAGGAATAGAGGGATATAGATCATCCACAGGCAGATAGGATCAATTTAATTAGGCATAATGTTTGGCATTATGGTTCCTGTGCTGTAAAGTTCCACATTAACTATCAATGGTACCATTTAGTCTACATCCTCCCGGTTAGGTTTATGCCATTATTCAATATTTATGACTTGGCAAGATTAATATTTTCAGTCTCGATAGGAGGTCAAGATCAAGTTGGCCTGCACACGTTGGCAAGGCCACCATAGACAGAAAAAGCAGCCAAACAAGCTCAATTGTAAGAGTCTCACACAGACATTCATCAGCCTGCTATCTTACTGGGAATGCAATCTCCAAGGAGGTGTATTCATTTAACAGTTGAGCATTTACTGGGTCTCAGTGGAAACACTGGGAACATTTTCATCTTTATTGCACCCTGATTTATAAATGAACTTGTAGGAGTTCAACATTAGAGGTTCTAAAGAAATTCCTAGCTAATTGTCTCTGTCATTCTTGATCCCATTGTTCGCATCTTCTCAAACTGAGAGTCATGCAGCATGGAAACAGGTACTTTGGTTCAACATGCCCACACCGACCAAGATGCCCCATCTACAGTAGTCCCAGCTATCTACATTTGGCCCATATTCTTCTAAACCTTTCCTATCCATGAACCTGTCTAAATGTCTTTTAAATGTTGTGACAGTACCTGCCTCAACTACCTCCTCAGGCAGCTTGTTCAATATACCCACCAGCCTCTGTGTGAAATAGTTGTCCCTCGGGTTCCTATTAAATCTTTCACCTCTCACCTTAAACCTATCACCTTTTGTTCTTGATTTCCCTACTCTGGATAAAAAGCTGTGTATTCACCTGATCTACATTGACGATCTTAAACAGATCTATAAGATTACCACTCATCATCCTGCGCTCCAAGGAATAAAGTCCTAGCCTGCTTCACCTCTTGCTATATATACGTCAGGCCCTTGAGTCCTGGCAACGTCTCAGCATTCTTTCTAGCTTACCAACTGCAGGGTCACCCTGTAATAGGGTGACCAATACTGAACACAATACCACAAATATGGCCTCACCAATGTCTTGTACAGCTGTAACATAACATCCTGACTTCTATACTCAATACTCTGACAGATGAAGGCTAATGTGCCAAAAGCCTTGAGAGCAACACCTCACACTTATCTGTAATAAATTCCATAAACCATTCCTCAGCCCACTTGCCCAACAGATCAAGATCCTGCTGTAATTTTTGACTACGATCTATGATGCCACCCACTTTCATGTCACCTGCAAACTTGTTTATCATGCCTTTTATATTCTCATCCAGATCGATGATATAAATCACAAGCAGCAATGGGCCCAGGTCTAATAACTGAGGCACACCACTAGTCACAGGCCTCGTCTGAAAAACAACCTTCTACCATCACCCTCTGCTTCCTTCCATCAAGCCAATTCTCTATTCAGTCGGCTAGCTCTTCCTGTTTCCCATGCAATCTAACCTTCCAGAGCAGCCTACCATGCAGAACCATATCAAATTCCTTGCTGAAGTCCATATAGAACATGTCTATGACTTTCCCAATCTCGTTGTACCCCTGGGTACAATGACAATAAAGATATATTGTATTGTACCCTCATCAACCTTTTTAATCACTTCCATCATATTGAAGTTTCTTTCCCCCAGTCATCACCAGCATACTTCCTCTTTGGGCAACATCTTTGCACCCTGTAAATTTGCCTTTTCACACACTTCTTTAATTCTTATTTTCTGACAGCATTGAAGCTTATTTGCATAAGGCATCAGATTCCAGTACAAATAATTCTGGTCAATGTCACTTCAGACCAATGAAGGGAATGTGTGTGTACATTTACAGCACTTTGTGTGCTGCATAATTAACAGTAAGTAACATGATACTGTCTGTTATTGTTTTATTCACTTCAAACTGTAATTAGAGCCATAGTAATTTTGGTTTTGAAGAGGTGAAGGGGTGAAGCTATAACACAGATTCAATGATGTGACAAAAAAATTCTGAGCATTATTAATAGTTTAACAATTACTTATTCCCTATATTTCCCTGGAATTAGGCCTCTAACTAAGTGTAATTGAATATTATAGGAAGCTATTTTAATGAATACAATAAAATATGGACACCAGCACATAATAGTTAAGAGAGAGTATTTAGACAGAAGGGAATATAACAGGCTGACCCACTTGATCTATGTTTTTTTCATATGACATAAAATTAGACAACATGCACAATATTTAATTCGGATGGAGTTAGTGACAGCAAGAGTTTAATTGTTCATGTTTAGAGTTTTCATATAAGCTTCCTGTCAAACTGTTCTTATCACTCATAATGAACATGATCTAAACTAATCCCATCTGCCTGCACATAGGTGTGTATCCCTCTATTCCCTACCTGTTCATGTGTGCGGCTAAATGGCTCTTAAGCATTACTATTGTATCTTCTTCCACCACTTCCCTTGGCAGCACGTACCAGGCATCTACCAGTCTCTGTGTAAGAACATTGCCTTGCAAATCTCCTTTCACCTTTCCTCCTCTCATCTGCTCTGTGAGAAAGACTCTGGCTATCTACCCCATATCTGTGTAATTTTCTATACCTCCCAGGTTGCTCCTCAGTCTCCAATGCTCCAGAGAAAACAATACAAGTTCTTGTAGCCGATACACTCCAATTCACTCTACCAAGTTTAAAATAATATCAGCCTGAATTTTTGCATTCAAACATATGTTATTACATAATGACAAATACAGGAATTTAAAAAATCAGTTTGAATCTCACAGGTTTTTGGAAATGTATTTTATACATTTTAATCAAATAGTTCCAGTTTATTAACAGAAAAACTGTTTAGCATTGTTTATAGTTTTTACAAACACAGATGTGAAATATAAAGCAGTAGTAACCCTAAAAATCTATTTACAGCTATCAATTCAAACTGTTAATGTATATTTGCAGTTTGGTTATAGCATTTGTTAGACACAGTCCACATCCTTTGTAGCGTCTGGAAAAGACTGGGATATGATGTTTGTTCAACTGGTTTACTCTAGCCCCACCTGCTGGCAGATATTAATCATGCAGAAAAGCAACAGAATTACAACAGTCAAGTCATCAAACGTCCTCAAGATCCCATTGAATGCCTCTGGTATATCAAGAGGTGAAGTGAAGTGCACAATGGCTCCAAAGAAACAAATTGCAATTCTTAAACAGAAGATACATACTAATCCAGCCATTGTGAAGAGTCCTCTGAAAGCCAGTTGGAGTAACAATGGCATGTCGTAGATGTAATCTGCAAACTGAGCAAAAGTTAAAAAAATTACGAGGAACAAGAATGACATGACAATAAGAAATGAACAATAACTAAGTTACAATTAGGAGTGCATATAATGAAGAATAAGAAAATGGAAGAGATATTAAATAACTACTTTTTGTTGACACAAGAAACGACAGATGCTGGGATCCCAAGCAAAGCACAAAATGCTGGTGGAACTCAGTGGGTCGGGAACATTTATGGAGAGAATGGACAGGTGATATTTTGGGTCAAGACCACCGTAATGTGGATTCCTTTTTGTCCATCCTTGCAGATTAAAACACAAAAAAACTGCCTATATGTAACAAACTAAAATATTCTCAAGGAGGATGAGTGAAATTAGTGTTAGTAAAAAAGATGTACAATAGAAATTAATGAGATTAAAAGCAAATAAAACAAATGGTCTATATCCCAAAATTTAAAAAGATATAACCATAGAGATGATGGAATGCTCTGTTTATCATCTTCCAAATTCCATGGGTTGAGAATGGTTCCTGCAGGCAATGTCTAACTATGACACCTGAAACACTGCAGTTTTGGTCTCCTTCGTTAAGGAAGGATTTACCCTAAGAGATGATATATTTATTTCATTCCTGGGATGAGCAAATTATCCTATGAGAAAAGATTAGCAAAATATGCCTCATTAAAACATATAAGATTCAGGTAGTCCTTTAGTTGTATATTCTAAATCTTGATAAAATACTGAACATTTTCAGTGTTGTATATTTTTTCTTGTTATTTAAATTTAAACATCTGTTTTGAAAACCAGGGAATTTAACACGTCATTTTCCTTACTGTGAAATCTAATTAGATTTCACTGGATAACGTGACTACAGAGTAGCAGTGCTTCTGCATTTACAACAGATCTATTTTCAGAGAAGACTTACAGGTCGAGGCTGTCCAGAGAAACGCTTGTTGTAGTCTCTGATATCTCGTAGGATCTGTTGCCAATGCCTTTCCTGGTAATCCTCGTGACGTGGACCATCCAGCAGGCTCACCTGAAGTACAGAGAAACCTAATCATCTTGAGCAAGGACATAGAAGAATGAAGTGAGCTTTAGCTGTGCCCAATAGAGGTTTTTTTTTTCACAGGGATCATAGTGCTCTATTTTCTTGTTATTATTCCCATCTCCAGCATTTGACTAACTGCATCATTTGAATCTGAATTTCATTAATAGCTGCGATATAATTGATAATCCAAATGTTTTAACACAAAAACACATTGAATTAGATACGTTGATTATTGATTAGCATAGTACTTAGCTCTGAAAACATGTCATGTTCTTAGCACGTTACTGATTATTACATAAATGATGTGGATATTCTAATTAGTCACATATAAGATGCCTGCAGTTTGGGTTACTACCTCGCCTTATGTGGCCACTAACCATGTATGACATCACCCTCACAAGAGTTGAGAAGATGGAAAGAACAATCAGCTCTTTTGTGAGAAAGTGGTTAGGTGTTCCTCGATGCCTGAGCAACGTAGGCCTGTACGGTCAGGGGGTACTTCAGCTGCCTCTCTCTAGTCTCACAGAGGAGTTCAAGTGCACTAAAGTCAGACTAGAGATGACCCTGGCAGAATCGAGGGACACTGTCATCCGAGCTGCTGCCCCAACCCTGGCAACAGGAAAAAAGTGGACGGCTAAGAATGCGACACAGCAGGCAAAATCTGCTCTCCACCAAGGCGACATGATTGGGGAAGTCCAACACGGAAGAAGTGGCTTGGAGCTTGGAGGAAAGCGACCTTGCTGGAACAAGGCATCCTCACTGGAGCGCCGGAAGTTGGTCACGGCCGAAGTCTGCTGACAGGAGGAGTCGAGTAGGTGTGCCAAGGCTGTGTCGCAAGCTAAACAGGGCCAGTGGATGAGATGGGAGAGTGTGGAAAAGCGGAAGATCAGCTGGAAGGACATGTGGGAGATGGAGGCGAGCAGGATAAGTTTCCTCATTCGGGCAACCTCTGATGTGCTTCCTAGCCCACAAAATCTCAACCAATGACTAGGCGAAGATCCATCATGCCCCCTGTGTTCAACACCAGCCACGCTTAAGCACATCCTCACTGGGTGTAAAGTAAGCCTCTCCCAAGGACGGTATACCTGGAGACATAATCAAGTGCTCAAATGCCTGGCAGCGACTCTGGAAAGCAGGAGAACAACCAACAATGCCCAGCCGCCCAGAACAACCAACCCAGTTATGCCAATTGCCTTTGTTCGAGAGGGGGAACAAAAGCAACGGAAAATTCCACCAAGGACAAGGTTTGGACAGCTGGAGGCAGCCCGGGACTGGCAGATGCCGGTGGATGTGGACCACGGCTTACAGTTCCATCAGAGATAGCCATCACAACTTGAGGCCTGATTTTGTCCTCTGGTCGAACTCTCAGCACATGGTGTATTTTGTGGAGCTCACAGTCCCTTGGGAGGATGCTGTGCAGGAAGCCTTAGAAAGAAAGAATCTGCGCTACACAGAGCTTGCAGCGGAGGCAGAACAGCGGGGCTGGAGAGCAAAGATCTGCCCGGTAGAAGTTGGATGTCGAGGATTTGTGGCAACATCTACCGTAAGACTGATGAAGGTCCTGGGGATCAGCGGACAAGCCCAATGCCAGGCTATCAAGGAAACATCACGGGTGGCAGAGTGGAGTAACCAGTGGCTCTGGCTGAAGAGGAAAGACCCCATCTGGTCTCACAAATAAGCCGGCTAGGCAGATGCAGAGGGGGGTGGTTCTGGGACGCCAGAATGCACTGCTGAGCCTACTGGAGACGTCGTGGGTCCAATCAGCGAAACGTCGATGAAAGTGCCCACTTGATAACCCCAATGACGTGTCTGCCTAGCCTTTCTCAACATCGGAGGAGCATAGGTGAGTGCATAAGCCTCCCATTACCACCGGGAGCAAGTTGACATTTGGCACTTTGGATTTCTAACATCTTGTCCTGTGTATTTGGAAACACATATATATATATTGTGTGTATGTGTATATATATATATATATATATATATATATATATATATATATACACAAGTAATTGTTATATTTCTATAATAGAAAGTGATTATTGTTATTTCATAAAGGACAAACATGGTGACCATTCATAAAACATCATCAGGATTTTATGATCATTCATCAACTAATTGTTTCATTCCCAGTGGTAATCATATTGGATATGTGGAAAACATCAGCCATCTGTCTTCCCCAGAAGTCTAAAAATCATGTCCAATCATTTTTCGTCCATCTTGTACTAATCTATGATAGAAGGAGCTGGTCTAACCTTTGTAGTCTTTCTTAATTTTGCTCTAGAATGCATCCTTCATAAAATCTCTAAAATCAAAACCTAGACTTCTCTACTATCAGCCTCTGGGTCTCTTATCATGTATGTTTCATTTAAATGGCATAAACCATAGCCAAGCAACTGTTTTTCCAGTTGATGCACATCTTCCAAATTGTCTTCCATAAGGCCTTTAGAAATGAACTGAACCTCAAAGCCATGCTGTGGTGCTGCTTGCAGATGCATGGGCATGTCTTTTGATGTTCAAGATGACTTTAATCTGTAAACCAACCCCATTAAGACTTTTTAACTAGCTTGCTATTTCTGGTGACGGTGGAATAAGCTGTATGTAAACTGGCCTCCACATTTGCTCATAATCCAAACACTTCGGATCACCTTGTGAACACTGCCTTCCTCAGCTAAATTTCAGGACAGCCTGAAGCCCCAGGTTTGGGCAAGTGCTTCAGCCACATCATCACCTTCATATTTGACAGCAGGGGTAGACGTTTTTTCCACCCACAAATCTCTGATAACAACCGGCAGTAATGATGCACGCCAACAACTGCACTGGCACTTTGGCCTCTACTTCTACGTTAAATGGCTTTGTGTTTAAATGGGATGCATCAGATCTTATTCAATTCATATTTTCTTTTCATTCTGACTGAAACTCGCCTTTTGCCGGCATAGCGGGCAGCTCACAGGTCCTATCCAAGAACCATGTCTCCAATATGCAATTAAACATGGTCCTGTTGGTAAAAGAGTAAGAGAAAATAGTATAATTTAATGATTATCAGCTTTAATACTGCTCTTTAACATAGAATCTAGATGTAAAATCAAAGTCTGTTGAAATGTTTTGGCAATCTTAACCTAATTCTAAAAATGCCTGAGTAAATTGCAGCAAAATAAATGCCCAGACTTAAATGTATAAACTGGCATTAAAACTATTAGTTTTTCTTTTTGTTTACCTTTAAAATGAAGCAAAATGATTTGGGGAATCCAGTAATGTAAAAATATCAGTACCCAGTAATCAGTCAACAACTGATTCTTAAGAGTTACTTAGCCCCAATTTTTAGCAGTTGTGTATTTCAATTATTTATTTGCCTCTGTACTCCACAATTTGAGATTTGTAATAGAAAAAAATCACATCTGGTTAAAGTGCACATTGTCAGATTTTAATAAAGGCCATTTTTATACATTTTGGTTTCACCGTGTAGAAATTACAGCAGTGTTTATACATAGTCCCCCCCATTTCAGGGCACCGTAATGTTTGGGACACAGCAATGTCATGTAAATGAAAGTATAGTTTAGTATTTTGTTGCATATCCTTTGCATGCAATGACTGCTTGAAGTCTGCAATTCTTGGACCACCAGTTGCTGGGTGTCTTCTCTGGCGATGCTCTGCCAGGCCTGTATTGCAGCCATCTTTAGCTTATGCTTGTTTTGGGGGCTAGTCCCCTTCAGTTTTCTCTTCAGCTCAATTGGGTTCAAATCGGGTGATTGACTTGGCCACTCAAGAATTGACAATTTTTTAGCTTTGAAAAACTCCTTTGTTGCTTTAGCAGTATGCTTGGGATCATTGTCTTGCTGTAGAATGAACTGCCGGCCAATGAGTTTTGAGGCATTTGTTTGAACTTGAGCAGATAGGATGTGTCTATACACTTCAAAATTCATTATGCTACTACCATCAGCAGTTGTATTATCAATGAAGATAAGTGAGCCAATACCTTGAGCAGCCATAAATGCCCAGGCCATAACACCCCCACCACTGTGTTTCACAGATGAGTTGGTATCCTTTGGATCTTGGGCAGTTCCTTCTCTCCTCCATACCTTGCTCTTGCCATCACTCTGATATAAGTTAATCTTCGTTTCATCTGTCCTCAAGACCTTTTCCAAAACTATGGTTGCTCTTTTAAGTACTTCTTGGCAAACTGTAACCCGGCCATCCCATTTTTGCAGTGAACCAGTGGTTTGCATCTTACAGTGTAGCCTCTGTATTTCTGTTCATGAAGTCTTCTGCGGACAGTGGTCATTGACAAATCCACACCTGACTCAAGAGTGTTTCTGATCTGTCGGACAATTTTTCTTTATTATAGAGATAATTCTGTCATCAGCTCTGGAGGTCTTCCATGGCCAGCCAATCCCTTTGCGATTTGTAAGCTCACCAGTACAGGAAAAAAAACTGCAGATGCTGGTTTAAATCGAATGTAGACACAAAATGCTGGAATAACTCAGCGGGTCAGGCAGCATCTCGGGAGAGAAGGAAAGGGTGACATATCGGGTCGAGACCCGCTGAGTTACTCCAGCATTTTGTGTCTACAAGCTCACCAGTGCTCTCTTTCTTCTTAATGATGTTCCAAACAGTTTATTTTGGTAAGCTTAAGGTTTGGCTGATGTCTCTAACAGTTTTATTCTTGTTTCTCAGTCTCATAATGGCTTCTTTGACTTTCATTGGCACAACTTTGGTCCCCATGTTGATAAACAACAATAAAAGTTTCCAAAGGTGATGGAAAGACTGGAGGAAAGACTGGGTGCTGAGTGCTCTCTTATACCTGCATTAAGGAGGCATTTAAACACCTGAGCAATTACAAACACCTGTGAACCCACGTGTCCCAAACATTATGGTGCCCTGAAATGGGGGACGATGTATAAACATTGCTGTAATTGCTACATGGTGAAACCAAAATGTATAAAAATGGCCTTTAATAAAAACTGACAATGTGATAATTAACCACATGTGACTTTCTTCTATTACAAATCTCAAATTGTGGAGTCTGGAGGCAAATAAATAAAGTGATGGGACTTTGTCCCAAACATTATGGAGGGCATTGTAACTCCAAAATTAAGTTAAAATTAGGTATTTAATTCATACACTTATATAAATATTAAATGCTTTGAGTTTGGAATTCTGTACATGTGCTCATCTGCAAATCGTGCAGTGATTTGTATAACATGGCAAGCTGAGGTGGAGAACATTCCTCAAACAGTGAGAATATGGTTATAATATATCATTTATTACTCCCCCTGTATTCAAAGTCAAGTTTACAAAGTGAACTAATATGGATAGGCAAATTCCCTCTTCCAAAACACATTAATGTGTTTTCTAAATGTTTCTAGCTGTGTTTCAAAATCACTTTTCTTAACTTTTATTGAAGTTAATTTTTCTGATTTTATTTCATGATTCTTAGTTTTCAGGTCAACACGCAAAATCATAATTGACATGAATGTTCTGATAAAGCTCAAGGGGAAATCAATCTCACGTGGACTGAAGATAATGCATTCTGATTGTGACCTATAATCTTTTGATTTAAAAAAAAATTCAGCAAATGGTCTTAGAATAAAACATGGCAATATTTATCTTTTTTGGAGAGTCAAGTCAAGTCAAGTCAATTTTATTTGTATAGCACATTTAAAAACAACCCACGTTGACCAAAGTGCTGTACATCTGATTAGGTACTAAGGAAAAAAATGAAACATACAGTAGCACGCAAACAGTTCACAGCGCCTCCTCAATGAGCCTCAAACGCTAGGGAGTAGAAATAGGTTTTGAGCCTGGACTTAAAGGAGTCGATGGAGGGGGCAGTTCTGATGGGGAGAGGGATGCTGTTCCACAGTCTAGGAGCTGCAACCGCAAAAGCGCGGTCACCCCTGAGCTTAAGCCTAGACCGCGGGATAGTGAGTAGCCCCAAGTCGGCCGACCTGAGGGACCTGGAGTTAGAGAGGGGGGTTAGAAGATTTTTGATGTAGGGGGGGGGGATGTCCATTTAGGGCTTTATACGTGAATAGGAGGAGCTTGAAGTTGATTCTGTACCGTACAGGGAGCCAGTGGAGAGAGGCCAGAATCGGGGTGATGTGGTCCCTTTTACGGGTACCCGTCAGGAGTCTCGCTGCGGCGTTTTGGACCAGTTGCAGGCGGGACAGGGAAGATTGGCTGATCCCAGTGTATAGGGAGTTGCAGTAGTCTAGGCGGGAGGAAATGAAAGCGTGAATGATTTTTTCTGTGTCGTCGAATTGGAGGAAAGGTTTGATTTTAGCTATGGTTCGAGAGTGCTGTTGGCGATGCAGTGCAGTAACGGCAATTGCAGTCACACACCACCAGAAATTGGATCATTTTATCTCTCCCTCTCGCAAAGTTGCTGGAGAATAGTCAGGTGTTCCAGCTAACAAACAAAGGTAATTTATTAACCAGAAGAAAAGCTTGCAATGTCAGGTCAACATGACTTTCTTCCACAGAAGTAGAAAAGCTTTCTGGCAAGTCATACACCAAACATTGTTGCAACATATGGAGAGCAGCTAATCAAAAGGTCCAGATTTTGAAATGTTTTTTTACAATGCCTTAAAACAGAAATGATTGTTAACAACCAATATTACATACAGCACCTCCTCTCATCCCTTTTTTTAAAGAAATAGGAAATAAAAAACACAGAGTCAAAGTAATTCTGGCATCTCTCAGCTAGCGTGGGATGAGATTACTTGCTCAGATAGTTGCTACTTCAATTTCAGTTGTGTTTTTGTACATCTGTCCTTCAGCCTCTGTTTCTAGTCATGCCTAACTTTGTCTTTTCCATTATTTCCCCTTCCCCATCAGCCCAGGTCTCTGCCAGTTCAGATCTTTGGGTGTAACATTCAATTGATGTTGAAATTGATACAGCATCAATTCTAAGTGATAACCTTCTCCAATGTTATCTTCCAAATGGTATGTGGAATCAGATTATATATATATATATATATAACACACAAAGGGTTCACAGCTCATTACTTCAGAAAACTCTAATTAATTGGTGAAGCATGATATTACTGTCAGATAACTATAGACTTTTCCTGATAAACTTGATTTTTTAAGTGCCTTGTTTATGAACATTTTTAATAATAGCTTCTAACTTTCTCCCCATTGATTTAGATTTGTTGAGTTTAGAGATACAGCACTGAAACAGGCCCTTCGGCCCACTGAGTCCACTCTGATCAGTGATCCCCACACACTAGCATTATCCTACACACTAAGGACATTTTACAATTTTACCGAAGACAATTGGCCTACAAATCTGTATATCTTTGGAGTGTGTGAGGAAACCGGAGCACCCGGAGAAAACCCATGCAGGTCATGCAGAGAACGTACAAACTACATGCAGACAGCACCCTTAGGATCAAACCCAGGTCTCTGGCATTGTAAGGCAGCAACTCTACTGCTGCACCACTGTGCTGCCCCGATCCCCAGTGATCAATGTCAAGCTGCAGTTTCTATGTGTCTTATTTTATGAATAAAATATACTATTTTCCAAACTAATAAAGCCTTCAAAGCTCCATGAAGGTCTTTTGGGGGTAAGGAAACACTCAGATTGTGGCTCGATTTCTCAACATACTAAGCTGGATATCCAGGGTGTAGACATGTCAGCCAGGCAATTTTTTCCCAGGTATAATCTGTCTCTCCAATTCAGCTTCAGTTTTCTCTTTGAGCGCCACTGGAACACATCTTGGTGTGTACATTCCCAGCTGCTTCCTCTCACCCATAATATGCTTTATCTGCCTTTTAACAGACATCTATATATCCCTTTATGAGTTATGCAGCTGAAGTGATTGCTTGTCTGCTCTAGCTAGCTCAATGTACAGAGCAGTTTTGATAATGCCGTCAAGATCTATCTTTATCAATCATCTCTTCCTATCCAAGTATTTTCAATGCAGTTTTTGTAGCCTCAACTACCTTCCCTGGCAGCTTGTTCCATATACTCACCACCCTCTGGGTGCAAATGGTGCCCCTCAAGTTCCTTTTAAATCTTGCCCCTCTCATCTTACACCGATATCATCTGGTTCTTGATTCCCCTACCTTGGGTAAAATAATCTGTGCATTCACCCTATCTATTCCCCTCATAATTTTGTACACCTGAAGAAGATCAACCTCTCCCTCCACTTAGGCCCTCAAGTCCTGGCAACATCCTCATGAACCTCTGCACTCTTTCCAGCTGAATGACATCATTCTATACACTAAACCTAAGTGACCAAAACTAAACACAATAGTCCACAAGTCGCCTCACCAACATCTTGTACAACCGTAACATAACGTCCCAAATTCGGTACTCAGGACCCTGTCTGATGAAGGCCAATGTGCCAAAGCCTTCATTACCACCCTGTGTACCTGTGACTCCACTTTCAGGGAAGTATGTAATTGTACTCCTAAATCCCTCTGCTCTACAACTCCTGTGAAGGCCCAACACTTCACTGTGAAGGGCCTGCACTGATTTGACTTCTCAAAATTACACACCCTGTCTACTTTAAACCACATTAGCCATTGCGCAATCCACTTGATCGAGATTCTGTTGTAAATTTTAATAACCAAGTCAAGTTTATTTGTCACATACACATACACGATGTGCAGTGAAATGAAAGTGGCAATGCCTGCGGATTGTGTACAAAAAAGAATTAGTTACAGCATATAAATAAGTTAATGATTTGGACGAGGGAATATGATTTGGACGAGGGAATTGAATGCAATATCTCTAAGTTTGCGGATGACACGAAGCTGGGTGGCAGTTAGCTGCGAGGAGGATGCTAGGAGGCTGCAGAGTGACTTGGATAGATAGGAGAGTGGGCAAATGCATGGCAGATGCAATATAATGTGGATAAATGTGAGGTTATCCACTTTGACGGCAAGAACAGGAAAGCAGAGTATTACCTGAATGGTGGCCAATTAGGAAAAGGGGAGATGCAACGTGACCTGGGTGTCATGGTGCACCAGTCATTGAAAGCAAGCGTGCAGGTGCAGCAGGCAGTGAAGAAAGCGAATGGTATGTTAGCATTCATAGCAAGAGGATTTGAGTATAGGAGCAGGGAGGTTCTGCTGCAGTTGTACAGGGCCTTGGTGAGACCGCACCTGGAGTATTGTGTACAGTTTTGGTCTCCTAATCTGAGGAAAGACATTCTAGCCTTAGAGGGAGTACAGAGAAGGTTCACCAGATTGATCCCTGGGATGGCAGGACTTTCATATGAAGAAAGACTGGATAGACTAGGCTTATACTCGCTGGAATTTAGAAGACTGAGGGGGGATCTTATTGAAACATATAAAATTCTCAAGGGGTTGGAGAGGCTAGATGCGAGAAGATTGTTCCCGATGTTGGGGAAGTCCAGAACCAGGGGTCACAGCTTAAGGATAAGGGGGGTCTTTTAGGACCGAGATGAGAAAACATTTCTTCACACAGAGAGTGGTGAGTCTGTGGAATTCTCTGCCACAGAAGGTGGTTGAGGCCAGTTCATTGGCTATATTTAAGAGGGAGTTAGATGTGGCCCTTGTGGCTAAAGGGATCAGGGGGTATGGAGAGAAGGCAGGTACAGGTTACTGAGCTGGATGATCAGCCATGATCATATTGGATGGTGGTGCAGGCTCGAAGGGCTGAATGGCCTACTCCTGCACCTATTTTCTATGTTTCTAATAAAGTTACTATAGTGTAGACAAAAATTAGTCTCTGGAGTTATAAAAGTTGACAGTCCTGATGGCCTGTGGGAAGAAACTCCGTCTCATCCTCTCCGTTTTCACAGCGTGACAGCGGAGGCGTTTGCCTGACCTTAGCATCTGGAACAGTCCGTTATTGGGGTGGCAGGGGTCCCTCATAATCTTACTTGCTCTGGATCTGCACCTCCTGATGTATAGGTCCTGCAGGGGGACGAGTGTAGTTCCCATGGTGCGTTCTGCCGAACGCACTACTCTCTGCAGGGCCATCCTGTCCTGGGCAGAGCTGTTCCCAAACCAGACTGTAATGTTGCCGGACAGGATGCTCTTTACAGCCCCAGAGTAGAAGCAATGAAGGATCCTCAGAGACACTGAATTTCCTCAGCTGTCTAAGGTGGTAAAGGCGCTGCTTTGCCTTACCCACCAGTGCAGCAATGTGTGTTGCCCATGTCAGATCCTCTGTGATGCGGACTCCCAAGTATTTAAAACTGCTCACCCTATCCACAGTAGCCCCATTTATCTCCAGTGGTGTGTATGTCCTTGGATGTTTAGCCCTTCTAAAGTCCACAATCAGCTCCTTAGTTTTAGTGACATTCAAGAGGAGGCTATTGACCTGACACCAGAGTGCCAAATCAGTCACCTCCTCCCGGTAGGCATTTTCATCGTTGTTGGAGATCCGGCCCACCACCACAGTGTCATCAGCAAACTTGATGATTGAGTTTGAGCTGAACCTGGCCTCACAGTCATGTGTGTACAGGGAGTACAGTAGGGGGCTAAGGACGCAACCCTGGGGGGATCCTATGTTCAGGGTGAGGGAGCTAGATGTGTGTTCCCCCATTCTGACCACTTGGGGCCTGGCAGTGAGAAAGTCCAGGACCCAGGCACACAGAGGGGTGCTAAGCCCCAGTTCCAGCAGCTCCTCAACCAGTCTGGTTGATTCACTGTCTACGATACACCTACTTTAGTGTCGCCAGCAAACTTACAAAACGAGATTGGTAATAACCAATTTTACTGAGGTTATACAAAGTGGCAAATGCATGATATTTAAAATAATTTCTCTTTTGCATAGATCAGTTTGCACGTAACAGGTTAATTCTTTCAGAAATATAACTTTTTTGGATGTTCAAGGCCAGTAAATTGTTCTATTTGAGTATTCGGTCCATTTCAAAGATGGTACCATTTTGCTGTTGTTCCAGAACGAGTTTTCCTGCAGGAGGTGTAGTTCAAACAAATCCTGAGTAATTTGCAGATGTTAATATGATCTGTACCCAGTAAAACCAGAGTAAATAGCTGAAACCCTGGGAAATTTGAGTGCAACAATGATCCAACTGTTCAATATGAGTGTACAATGTTGTCTTGGAAATGAGAGCTATGTGCTTTTCAGTTTGTTCAAATCTCTCCACAGCAGCTCAACTTTACATCTTTATTCTGTATCCTCTAACAGACTATAGAACAAAATTGCATACATTTTAACTTTCAGGCAAATCATTATAGTAAATCCTTTTTATGAATAAGGATATTTAATGTGTAATATAATGCATGATATTTAATACACTAAAACAATGCAATTAATATTTCACTATGATATACCGTGGCAGAGCTCTGAAATTCCCTTTTTGGGATAATTTGTGGATTTTGCTTCTTTGAATAAACCTTCTCCATCACTCCATTGCAATGGTGGGAGATTTGTGGACAATGCGCCATTGGACGACATCCAAGGTTGGTGTAGTGAGTGCCATGGATGAGCAACAGTGGGTAATAAAACTGATTTACTCTAAGAGTTCAGATTACATCATAAGTCAAAAGAGAGAAGTCTGAGTGAATTTATTAGTTACCTGACCTCAATAATAAATTATACACTTACGCTTACTCATAATATATCTGTTTTAAAATGAATGCCATGGTTTCAATGAAATAAAGATAATGGCTAATGACATGGTTGAACTGACACTGGATGAAAATATAAATATTGAATATTGATTTCTCTAACTTCAAGTAACCCCTGCATTCCCTCTCTGTCCATCCCTCCCCCACCCAAGTCACACCAGCGTTTTGTTTTCACCTAGCAAACAGCTAACAATGGCATGTTTCCTTTATCATTGTTACTTTTTTCAATATCATATCATATCATATATATACAGCCGGAAACAGGCCTTTTCGGTCCACCAAGTCCGTGCCGCCCAGCGATCCCTGCACATTAACACTATCCTACACCCACTAGGGACAATTTTTACATTTACCCAGCCAATTAACCTACATACCTGTACGTCTTTGGAGTGTGGGAGGAAACCGAAGATCTCGGAGAAAACCCACGCAGGTCACGGGGAGAACGTACAAACTCCTTACAGTGCAGCACCCGTAGTCAGGATCGAACCTGAGTCTCCGGCGCTGCATTCGTTGTAAAGCAGCAACTCTACCGCTGCGCCACCGTGCCGCCCATTCATTCGTTCTATATCTCTCCACATCATCGTCTATATCTCTCGTTTCCCTTTCCTGTGATGTTCAGTCTGAAGAAGAGTCTTGACCCGAAACGTCACCCATTCATTTTCTCCAGTGATGCTGCCTGTCTCGCTGAGTTACTCCAGCAGTTTTGTGTCTAAGTTGGCATTGAACTTGGTTGCACAGCCATGTATATACAAGGAACTAGGCACACAATCCTGAGGAGCATCAGTGTTGAGGATCAGAGTGGAAGTAATGTAATGATGAATTCTAACTAACTGAAAAAAATTAACACAGTGCGGAGAATATAGCATCACAGAGTCAAACATACCACAAAATAAATGACCACAGCTGGTTTCCACGGGAAATGTGGGAATTTGGAGACAAATGGGACACCGGAGATCACCATGGAAGCAAGACTTTGAACAGGTTTGCAATTCCTGCCACACAAAACAAAAGAAATACCTTATGATTTTTAATCATCTGTTTTATCTTGTATCTATTATTTATGTTGAATCTATAGCTTCTACTGTATAGTTATTCAGGATATTTGGCAATGTGAGTTTTGATACTCAAAGATTAACTGTGAAATTACTGAGATGTGAATTTCTTATAGATCCTCCGTACTCTGTTAAACATTATATTATCACATATCGTGTGTTGATGTAAATACTTTTATTAGATTCAGTTGATACATAATATTGATTAATTTAGATACGAAACGATACAAAAGAACTTTATCCCAGGAGGGAAATTTGTCTGCCAACAGTCATAAAACACAAGATACATGAAACATGAAATTAAGGTGATGAGTGGAAAGGATTGGGGATGTGCAAAGATTGGGATGGGGAGGTGGAGGGAGTCAGTTTACCCCACGACAGAAGCTGTTATTAAACTAATATTTAAATTATTAGATATTGAAGCACAATAAGTTATAATTTTTGGAAACTTTCCACCCAAGGATGAATGCAGCCTGTTTTTGTATGTGGATTCTAGAATGTGACCTATTTCTAAAATATGTTAGGCTATACATTCATCCTGCTGTAGTTTTCAGTTTGATCTAGGTCCTTCTTGGGTGTTCTTTGATGTAAGGCAATAGTCTGAATGAATGAATGAAGGAGCATACATATCTTACAATTTGCACTTCCAGAGTACAGAAAAACTCTGATAAACTGGCATCCTTGGGAATTTGGCATTTCCAGACTAACAAATATTAGATGTTATGCCTACTAATACTCCAAAACACTTTAACTTAATGCTACCCAGTAGTGCAATAAATGTTCCTGTGAACCCAATGAGTTTAAAAGGAACTGGAAACATACAAGCACTCTGTACTCTTGCATTACCAAAGCGACACACATTGCCAACAGGTAGTGTTCCAAATGCTTACCCTGGGATCTGGCCTCACAACTAGCTGCAGTCTGGGCTTCCTGCTCTGGTTACACAATCTGCTTGCATCCAGGATCACTGGCTGGCGTTCTCGACTAATGAGTGAGCGAGGCATTGAACTGTCAGGATTTCCGAACAATGTGATGTCAGATTATTGGTGTTTTACTATTCTAAGGATAATACTCAATGAGCAAAAGAGGTGTGTCTGTTACAGAACTGTGAACTGCAGAGTGCAGGTCTTCCCCTGGCAGCCTGGGTTCGGCACAAAGTTAGAAACTCCGAGGTTGGATATAGATTCATGCAGATCTGACAATGGCATTTAATGAGCACGAGCAAGGATTTGGATATGCACCTGAATTGCCAATACACAGAAGGTCAAGTGCTGCAAATTGGAGTATTTTAGATGGGTATTTGATGGTCAGTGTGGTCGAAGGGCTTGTTGCTGTGCTTTATGACTCTATAACTATAATTCTGTTATCATACTTGATAAAGATCATTCGTCCCAGAGGAGCTGAAATCAAGTAAATGGGATGTATCAGTTTAAGTCACACGATGTAGGGAACCAACATCATTGTGTGAAACTGTCTAACAGCATCATAAAGTAAAGATTGAAATGAACCTGTGTAAGAAAACAAAAACACCCACAAAGTAACTATTGTTATAGCTGCCCCTTGCCTGGCCTGAACACTGATTCCTCAAATCTTTTGCATTTCTCTTGTCCTTGGTTTGGTTGAATCTGAAAAATAAAAAGTTTAAAGAAAGAGAAGGTCAGTTTTGTATGAAGTAAACTTCAAGTCAAGTGGAGTCAAGTTTATTATCTGGATACTTTCTGCAGTACAGTACCCAATCTCTTTAAAGCGCAGCAAGTAGAGGCACAGGCATTAATATATTCAATTACATAGAGTTTTAACCAATAGTTTTATTGATAGAGTTTTATTTCAAATCATTTAAAAAAATGTCCTTTAATTTCTCAAACTGAAATATTTAAATAAGCCCAGAAGTTCCTGCCCGAAAATAGTTTCCTTCTTCACTTAGCAATCCACATAAAGATATTATTAATGAAGATGACGTGGTAAATGATCGGTATTGTTTACCTTTGTTATGTATTTGATGTCTCACGTTTTCTTGGCTCTCTGAAGTTAAGGGGGACAAACTGGAAAAAGTATGTGGAAATTTACTCTGTATATTTAACTAGGTTCAGTAAACATGCTTTTAAAATTATTTCTCCAGGACAAAGGGCATTCTTTCATGTTTGTTTCATCACAGATAGCAATTATTCCTAACAGTTTGAAAGTATTGACCAAATATTGCAAAGATACTGAAAATACTTGTGGTAATGAAAAACCATTAATCTCTGCTATTTAATTTTCAATCCCTGACTATATTTAGATTTTACAATTATAAATCAAAACATTAAGCTAATCCAAATTTTGGAAAGAATGACAGGATTCCAGTTATTCTGTTTACTGATCACATTGCTGCAGGTAGAAATTTATTTTAAGAAGACAGCTGCATTTGCCCACATGACAAAAGTGGCCAGATACACAAGACTGCAATGGTCACTCTGGCGGGTACCGCCCCCGGCAGTCATCAGGCCCCCCCCCCCCCCCCCCCATTGGCCGCCACTCCCGTCATTCGGACGGGTCCCATTGCGATGTCAAACGCGTCTGATGGCCAGGGAAAAGGTTATTTTTTAACATTTAAAATGTCTCTTACTTTAAAAATATGACCAATTTGAATGAAACTTGCATTAAGGTGACCCCAGGACAATGCTGAGTAAGGTGGTCCTACAATTGTTGCGCTATCGTGTGACGGGGGCACAAAAATGAAGGATCAAACAAACAGGATGGGAGTTTTAGTAATATACTAGACCAAGTGGACCCGTTGGGCCCAAACCTCTCCTGCATTGGTGCAGCAGCCTCTCCTCCCCTCTTTTTGGCTGTAGTTCAGGAACAAACAAACAAACAAACCAGAGTTTTAGTATACAGATATACATTGTAAAGTAACCAAAGTAAGGTTTCATCATATCAAGCTTGAATATCAACAAAAATCTAGTAGAAACTGCAGATTGGTTGAAAGTTATTGATTAACTTTGATTCCTGTCATTTATTACAAATTTCATGCGACCTTGGAATCCTTTCAATGTGGATTTTTTTTTTAGCTTGTTAAAAGCCAAACCAAGTACCTCTTGAATTTACTAACTCCTCGTGAACCTATCTCCGGAGCAATGACTAGTCATTCTCTATTGACAGGAGTAAGAATGGCATGAAAAAGTGTCTTGATAGTGAAGAGGCTAACGCTCTTGTTTCGCTGGAGAAATAATCCTGTTATATATCAGACGATATTTGTTTCATCACTGATCAACACTGTGCAAGTTGAGATATACAGTGATCACATTAAACAATTGAGTCCAGCACCTCTCAACTAAGAAAGGGATTCTTGCTTCCCATTGATACATTGATTTTTTTTAAACCAAAGAACCTTCTGATTCTGCACTGGAAAAGATACATGTGTGCAAAACTGGTGAAGGCAGAATTGTATCTTCGGTCAATTGGTCTTCTTCCAGCACAAAACTGGGGGCGGCGCAGTGGTACAGTGTTAGAGTTGCTGCCTTACAGAGCCAGAGACCAGGGTTCGACCCTGACTACAGCTATTATCTGTACAGATTTTTTACGTTCTCCCTGTGACCTCGTGGATTTTCTTTGGGTGCTCCGGTTTGCTTGCATGTTCTAAAGATGTGCAGGTTTGTAGGTTAATTGCCTTTTGTAAATTTTCCCTAGGGTGTAGGATAAAGATAATATGTGGGTGATTATTGGTCGATGCGGACTCGGTGGGCGGATACGCTGTAACTAAATTAAACTAAACTAAATCTCATCATGCCTAAACCACTGAAGGTGAGTTGATACCACTGCAATTGGATGTAGCATCAAGTTGACAAATGCAGGAATTAGTTTGCCACAATTGTAGTTTCAAAAGATAATTGTCAACAATTTGCTTGGAAGGTAAAGAAAGTCCGTGGGCAACTCAGGCAACTGAACAATATGATATCTATTTGGATGAGTAAAAGGTGTTAGTCACTTAGTTAAAACTAAGTGAAACAAATCACAACCTTGATGTGTCATGCAAACTGTTCACACGAACCAAAATTATACTGAACCTTACTGCAACAGATAAGAATTGTTTGCATCAATAGAAATTGATGCCATAGCTGCAGTACCAATGATGCCTGAGCATGAACTGCAGCAACATTAGCCAGATGATACGGTGAAGCTCAAATAATAACTTCAATTCCTTTGCATCTATACTAGGATATAGAATCAACCAGTATTAAGTTGGGGTGAAAAGTAGTGAGATAGATGTAATACCTCTTCCAAATGCTCCTGGGCAAGGATCAATTTCCATATGGTGGAACGGGCTATCAAATATAAACTAGCAAATAGCGTTTTAGGTCGGAAATCATTCTTCAGACTGATGGGATTGAAAGAAGATAGCTGGTACAAAGAGTTGAGGGGAAGTGGTGGGGCAAGAGCTGGCAAGTGATGGGTGAAATCATGTAAAGTAAGGTTGATTAGCAGGTGAGTATGTTGGGGGGGAAAGGGGGAGCAATAGTAACCTAGATGAGGTGATAAGTGGAAAAGTCAAAAGAGTGCAAATAGTTTAATCTGCCAAGGAAAGAAGGCGGGGAATGAAATATGAAGCAGAGGGAGGAACAGTGGAGAGCTGGGAATCGAGGGGAGAAGAAAAATGGGGGACCTGGAGAAGGGAGGGGAGAATAAGCAGATGGTGGTGATAGAAGAGGGGAAAGAAACTAGGTGATGGGCTCAGGGGAAGTGTAAAGGAAGGGGTGTATGCACCAGGGGAGCTGAGTCATTAGAATAACTGGGTGAGAATAAGATGTGTCTCGAGATACAACAATGACATTCAACTTTGGCTACCACATTCCTTATAGTGCAGTAATAACTATATTTCAAAAATGTTTTATTCATTGTAACACACATAAGAAGATTGGCCACCTTCTATGGTGTAAATAAGTATGAAATATGAAATAAACATCTTTCTAGTATAGCAGGAAAATGGTCTGAAGATATTTTGAAATTACACCAAATGAATACAGCATGGAATTCAATTCAGAATTACAATGCTCTGGTCACCTATGTACAATAAACCCAGATAAAAACTATGGTAATGCATTTCACCGGAAAAAAACAGCAAAATAAACTTGACCTTGTACAAAATTGGACTGACTGAGTTAAAATTCAACTACAGAGAAAAGTGATATCTGACAAAAGTACAATGAGAAGTCATTCTACATTAGCATTTTCCAAATGACCTAATAATCATATCTTACCTTATGTCCTTACTGCTGGGGCAAAAGGAATGTCGGAACATCCTGCAGTGATATAGTGTACTAGCTGGTAGAATTTCCACAGCTCACTGGAACTGTCTGATAATATGTTTCAAACTTCAAATGACAAACTCCTTCATCTTGATTAAATATTAACAAACAAAAAGCACTAAAATAAAGGCATAGAAGCTCTTTTAAAAAATCCCATTTTACGGAACTAAACCAGTCAGATTCCTTGGTTAATAACTGACAGAACATGCAAGATGATGAAGCAGCTCGCCGTTTAAAGATTGGCTGCGGCATTGAAATAGGTGCCAATCTATTTTGATCATCTACGTTTTGGCCACTAAACTGAGTTAATTACAGACTAGACAATGGCAACATTTTTTTAATAGCCACAAAGTGCTGGAGTAACTCAGCGGATCAGGCAGCATCTCTGGAGTATGTGGATAGATGATGTTTAGGGTCGAGACATCCAGATTGATGGGGGGTGGGGTGGGGGAGGGGGGAGCTGGAAGGGAGGAGCAGGACAAAGTCCGGCTGGTACTAGGTAAACGTAGGTTAAGGGAGGCGGGGTCTTAAAAGGCAGATGGTGGGACAAAGGCCAGAGATTTAAAGGCAGAAGGTTTGATACAAAAGGATTGAAGTGTTGCAAGTTATGAAGCTAGAGGAAGGCATAGAAGTGGAAAGGGAGGGGGAGGAGAAAAAATAGGTATGCATCCAGGTGGGGCACAGGGGAAAAGCGGTGGAGGATGGGTGGATGGAAGGGGGTGGGGGGAAGAAGGGGGAGGAGAGGATTGTGTAGTTATCTAAATTGAGAATGGGTTGGGTTGCAAGCGGAATATGTGATGTTCTTCCAGTTTACATGTGGCCCTCACTCTGGCAATGGAGGAGATTGCCAGAGTGAGGCCAGTATTGGAATGGAAAGAGGAATTAAATGGTTAGCATCTGGGAGATCCAGCAGGCCTTGGCGGACAGAGCCCAGATGTTCAGCGAAACGGCCGCCAAATCTATACTTGGTCACTCCTATGTACAGGAGACCACATCGGGTATACTGGATGGAGTAAATGAGGTTAGATGAGGTACATATGAACCTCTCACCTGGAAGGAATGCTAGGGTCCTTGGATGGAGGAGAGGAGAGAAGTATAAGGTTAACACAGGAAAGTACCCGAGATGGGGATTGTTTGCATGGGAAGAGATACGTGAACCAGTTGCATCGGGAACAGTCTTGGGAATGTGGAAAGGGGCAAGGATGGGAAGATGTGACTGGTGGTGGGATCACATTGGAGCTGACAGGAATGTCGAAAGATGATGTATTGGATACGGTGACTGGGGGATTTCTATCTTGGTTCCATTGGGGGGAGGGGTATCGAGACCAGAACTATAGGACACAGAGGAGTTGCGGGTGAGGGATCCATTCAGGACAGCAGGCGGGAAAACACATTTACGAAAAGTAGAGGACATCACCAATGTCCTAGAATGGAAAGCCTCACCCTGGGAGCAAATGCAGCAGAGATGAAGAAATTGAGGTTAGGGAATTGCATTTTTGCAAGAGGCAGGAAGGGTTGTTGAGATAAGTGTGGGAGTTTGTAGATTTATAATAAATGGGGGCCCATGCAAGTACCCACGACTTTACAAGCCAAAAATGTAGCCATGGGCACTCGCATGGGCCACAGCAATGGTTCTTCCTCTAACCTCATCTACTGCATCCAGTGTTCCTGATGAGGCCTCCCCTTCCCTTGCAAGACCAAGCATAGACAAAATAATTATTTTGGCGAACACTTGGACTCGGCCCGCCAAGGTCTACTGGATCTCATGGTTGCTAACTATTTTAATTCATTTTTCCATTCCCATACCGACCTTTCGATCCTGGACCTCCTCCATTGCCAGATTGAGTCAACATGCAAACGGGAGGAACAGCACCTCGTATGGGTAACTTACAACCCATTTTGTCTCTTTTTCCTTTCTATCTTGATCCCATTTTACGTTTTAAAATTCAAATGTCTTTATCAAATTTCACATGTGGCTCGTCCATCCCCTCTGATCTCACTTTGTTCTTAAACCTTTAGTACCAAGGAGATGCAGTAATTTTACATCACCATTTCAAATGCCATGATGTCCTTCCTGTAACCTGCCCTTCCAACAACTTTGTGGGAAAAACATTAATCGGCTAATAACAAGTCTAACTATCACAGTGCCCCATGTGATACTCCAACAATTGTGCATAATTTACTATTGCAAGAAGAAATACTACTATAACAATTATATTCACAAAGTGAATATGCAAGGTGTTTAAACAAATTGACAAGAAGCCATTAGTTCCATGGAATTATTTTATTAAAAACAAAAAGTATGTTCTTTTTCTTTTTAGAGTCATAGGGAGATACAGCACAGAAACTCTTTCAAAATACTGCTTGACAATACGCATTAGGAATCAAAGCTAAACCAATGCTAAGCATTTGCATTCATATTAGATTAAAGGTAATATTTTCAGGAATCACATAATACTTCCTGCTGGGGGGTTTCCACTAGTACAGTGCAAACAAGGTATGATGCAAAATCTTTTATTGAAGGTTACTGAGGTTTATAAAGGCCGTTTAAACAAAAATAATAGGCTACTGACCGACAATCAGTTATGAAAGTGGCTGTTCTGTACAAACGCACCTGGCATATGATTGCTTAACTTGCGGGTCAGTGTGAAACAAGGACATTTCTGGTGCTTTATCTTTTTAAAGATCAACAAAAGATGCCTCATAAGAAGCCTTTTGGAAAATGTAACTTCTCAACTGACGAATAAATAACTAATTATGAAGATAACGGCCAAGGGATCAAAACAAAATGAATTACATTCTTCAAGCTTTGTTACAAAAATCCAATTTAGGAATTTTTGCAAATTTATATTGCAAAATGTTGGCACCATCAGTCCACTTGCAATATTCAAAATTGTAATCAAACAGATCAGGGCAGGAGAATGAAAAGATGGCCCTTAACTTTAGCCTTAACTTAGTTACATACGATAAATCTGAAGTTTATGCTTCAGGCTCCAATTTATGTGGAGTAAATTAAACCGAAGTAAAGGCCTCCAGAAACAATGGTCGACTTGGTACAGGATGCGCACAAAAGTTGTGCTTCAAATTCATTATTGTGCTAAATTAAAGCTCTATGTGCATTTTTTTCCTGCAGCCAGGGCTGTAAATTATTCCACAGGTTTGGAAAATTTGTAAGAAACAATAGCAAAGCAATGATAGGAAGAATCCTTGCTTTCAGATATGGTTGAGAAAGCTGACCGAAAAAGGGTCTTAACCCGAAGGACGAGGGAGAATCTCATGAAACTTACCAAATAATGAAAGGCCTAGATAAAGTTGATGTGGAGTGAATGTTTCCACTAGTATGAGTCTTGGACCAGAGGACACAGCCTCAGAATAAAAGGACATACCTTTAGAAAGGAGATGAGGAGGAATTTCCTTAGTTAGAGGGTGGTGAATCTATGGAATTTATTGCCATAGAAGGATGCGCAGGTCAAGTCGTTGGATATTTTAAAAATGGAGATTGATAGGTTATTGATTAATAAGGGCATCAAAGATTATGGGGAGAAGGCTGGAGAATGGGGTTGAGAGGGTTGAAGGATCATCTATGATTGAATGGTGGAGCAGACTCGATGGGCCAAATGGCTTAATTCTGGCTCCTATGTCTTATGAACTACAATGGGAGGCCTATAAGGTGGAGATGTTTTAACTAGTCAAGATGGATTTTTTTTTGATAGAGAAAGGAATAAAAAACTCAACTCACAGAATAACTAAGACTAAAATAGACCAGAAAGTCCATCTTGGATTGTAGCTGGATCGATTTTCATTTTGCTCTCTGATCAGCCCTACATCTGTTCTTACAACCATTTTCCCATTTGTACACTTATCCTCTTCTGCATTCTTTTTTTATATATGTTGCTAGCCTATTCCCATGTTCACTCTTTGCATCTCTTATTTCATTCATTCCTTCATCTCTAACTCTCTAAACAACCTGGTCCTCACTTTTGTTAGCTGTCTTTTTTATGGCTATTTTATTGTTCTTAGTCATTCAGAGAGTTTTGGCTTTCATTCCCTTCCTTTCTCAAAAAATCCATCTTGATTATAGCTGAAACATCTCCACCTTCAAGGTCTCCTATTGTTCAATATCTTTTGTGGCTGCCTTGAAATATGCTGAGCAAAAGGTTTCAATAGACAATAGACAATAGGTGCAGGAGTAGGCCATTCAGCCCTTCGAGCCAGCACCGCCATTCAATACCCCCTCACTCCGCTATCCTTAAGAGCTCTATCCAGCTCTCTCTTGAAAGCATCCAACGAACTGGCCTCCACTGCCTTCTGAGGCAGAGAATTCCACACCTTCACCACCCTCTGACTGAAAAAGTTCTTCCTCATCTCCGTTCTAAATGGCCTACCCCTTATTCTCAAACTGTGGCCCCTTGTTCTGGACTCCCCCAACATTGGGAACATGTTATCTGCCTCTAATGTGTCCAATCCCCTAATTATCTTATATGTTTCAATAAGATCCCCCCTCATCCTTCTAAATTCCAGTGTATACAAGCCCAATCGCTCCAGCCTTTCAACATACGACAGTCCCGCCATTCCGGGAATTAACCTAGTGAACCTACGCTGCACGCCCTCCATAGCAAGAATATCCTTCCTCAAATTTGGAGACCAAAACTGCACACAGTACTCCAGGTGCGGTCTCACCAGGGCCCGGTACAACTGTAGAAGGACCTCTTTGCTCCTATACTCAACTCCTCTTGTTACGAAGGCCAACATTCCATTGGCTTTCTTCACTGCCTGCTGAACCTGCATGCTTCCTTTCATTGACTGATGCACTAGGACACCCAGATCTCGTTGAACTCCCCCTCCTCCTAACTTGACACCATTCAGATAATAATCTGCCTTTCTATTCTTACTTCCAAAGTGAATAACCTCACACTTATCTACATTAAACTGCATCTGCCATGTATCCGCCCACTCACACAACCTGTCCAAGTCACCCTGCAGCCTTATTGCATCTTCCTCACAATTCACACTACCCCCCAACTTAGTATCATCTGCAAATTTGCTAATGGTACTTTTAATCCCTTCGTCTAAGTCATTAATGTATATCGTGAATAGCTGGGGTCCCAGCACCGAACCTTGCGGTACCCCACTGGTCACTGCCTGCCATTCCGAAAGGGACCCATTTATCCCCACTCTTTGCTTTCTGTCTGTCAACCAATTTTCTATCCATGTCAGTACCCTACCCCCAATACCATGTGCCCTAATTTTGCCCACTAATCTCCTATGTGGGACCTTGTCGAAGGCTTTCTGAAAGTCGAGGTACACCACATCCACTGACTCTCCCTTGTCAATTTTCCTAGTTACATCCTCAAAAAATTCTTAAGCATACCTCAGACCACCCCCACCCCTTGCTCCTTATTTTATCACTATCGCAAAATATATTTGGATCTCGACCCAAAACATCACCCATTCCTTCTCTCCAGAGATGCTGCCTGTCCCGCTGAATTACTTCAGCTTTTTGTGTCTTTGGATCGTTGAGGTTCCTTATATTCACTACTTTTGCATACATTTGTAATTTCCCTGCAGATTTTCTCCTTAATTTCCTTCCCATCAGTTGGTGGCCTTTCAAATTATTTGAAGAGTGTGATTGCTTCTCCATTATTTTTCACTGCCACCATGCAGGACACCATTTCTCTGCAGTTATGCAAAATTCTCCATAATCCCCAGTATCTTGGCATTGTCCACACATGGAGAAATGCTGCCTTTACCCAGCAATGGTCCATACTCATCCTGTTGTTCAGACTTCCCATGCTCTCTTTTAACAGCACTAGGTGCCTGTTCTTATGTTCTTGTTGAATTCATCGGGGCCCTTTCCCATACACATCTAAACTTACCATGACCCCCATTTCCCATAGTCCTTTTAAATTCAATGTTTTATTTTCTGGCCTCTTTTTAAGCTTATCTTGTAGATTGGAAAAACATGCTGTACTAATGTGTAACATGAAAAAAGACACATTAAAAATTGGTTGATGTATAATCGGAGGTACATCTGGTAGCCCAGAAAACCTGCCAGTTGGTTGCCACCGAAGTCCCAAGGGTGTCAGGATTGTCGGAGTTATACTGCACATGGATTTCCAGAATACATTTAATATGGTCCCACGTAATATATTAGTGCACAGGAGCTGGAGGCTGGAGGAAAGGCTATTAGCTTTGGTTGTTTTCAGATTGGCAACAGGGATCAATGTTGGGGCCTCAACTGGTTACATGACTAAAGGAATTGAGTAGATGGGGGAGGGGGGTCAGCAAGTGGCAAGTACTACACAAAAATCCTGCAAAATGAAATAGGTTGGTTAAATGAATGGGAAAGATGTTGCAGACTGGCTGTTTTATGGGAAAATGGGAGGCTTTTCTCATTGAAAGGGAGTGTAATAAAGTACATCATTTTCTCAATACTAACATTTCGTTTTAGATACTAGGATCCCCATATCCCTTAACATTGCAATATTTTTTAGTCTCACCACATTATTTAACTAATAATACTGAATGTTAGCATGGAGGTACAGCAAATAATTAGGATTAGTGGACTGTTGTCTTTTATTGCAAGAGGTGATTAAAAAAAAGTTTTGATGCGATTTTACTGGTGGTAGGGGTGCACATTTTTTTCTCTTCACATTTAAAGAATGATTTGTTTTTATTTAAATTGGTGCAGTGATGCTTCACCAGGAATGAAAGGGTTAACACCAGAGGAGAGGTTGAGCAGTAGTACCGATACAGAAACTGAGAAATTATCTTATTCACACAGGATTCTGAGGCAGTTTTGTCAGAATATATGCTGAAAAGACCTTTCTTCTAATTGCAGACTGCAATTGCATATTCAAAACATGGACAAAGAGGAAGCTATTCTCTCAGAGGATCTAGAATCTTTGGAATTCTCTCAACCAGAGAGCCGTGAGGCCAGATCATTGAATATATAATGGTTACAATCGAGCCATCCTCAGTGCACAGATACAGGATAAAGGGGGTAACATGAATATATAGTGTGCGATAAAGTCCGATCAAAGTTAGTCCAAGGATCTCCAAGGAGGTAGATAATAGATGAAGACTTCTATCTAGTTGTTGGTAGGAAGGTTCAGTTGCCTAACAGCTAGGAAGAAACTGTCCCTGAATCTGGAGGTGTGTGTTTTCACACCTCTATACCTTTTGCCCGATGGGTGAGGGGAGCAGGAGTGGCCTGGGCACGACTGATTCTTGATTATGCTGCTAGCATTGCCGAGGCAGTGTGAGGTGTAAATGGAAACAATGGAAGGGAAATTTTTGGTCCATGACGTTAGATCAGCTTTTAAAAATAGTTCGCTTCCTACATCATTTTCCCGCCCACCCATTTGATGTTGAGAACTCAAACATTCCCGCACTGTGGGAACCTTTGGAGAAGACGGGGAGGTGAAGGGGAAAGGCTGAATTTGGAAGTTGCGTTTGGCGTGAGCCACTCGAGCTTTGTACGCGCAGAGACACTGTAGCTGCCTTCTGTCCAAAGATACTAGAGGATACTATAAACCACTCAGTCGGAATCGCATATACTGGTGTAATATGCAAAGGAGCGGAACGTCTGCCATTTAATAGACAAAACCCGCCTTTCGCTATGCCTCTCGCAGTGTAATCAGTGTTGTGGGGGAACAGTATGTGTGATGGTACCATTGGAATGCAGAAAATATCTCATCTATCAACTCACATTTTTTTTTGCTATTTTTATTTTTAAATGTTTTCCCCTGCTTAATTTCTTTGGTTTTATTATTTCTTATTGTTTCTGCCCATTTCCCACCCATCCATCCTCCCCTTGTGTAGTTTCCCTTGTTTTTCTCGAATACACACTCTGCACAAATTTAACCTATTATTTATATATACCCAACAACCTGTAAAAAATTCATATTTCAATTCAACCGATAAGTTGGTCAAATAACATGAGCGAGTGTGTGTTAGAGGCAAGATAGAGATAAATAGATCTCAAAGTTCCTTCTCATGGATCAGACACAACTTTGATTTAAAGTAATGCTCTATTTCTCTCTTAATCTTATTTTTCACATGTACATAAACCAGAAAGGCGATTCATTGGTTACACATATATACAGGTGTATATATATCCATTTTCTTTCTTGTGATTTCCTCTAATTATTTGTTCAGCAACCTTTTTCTTTCAATCTCTCTCTCTATACCCAATCATGATCACTGTTCTCTCACATTAGGGCCTACCCATACACATTCACAATCAGTGACATCAAACTTATTTCCAGAAATCCTAATATTGTGAATAAAATAAATGAACACAAAGATATTTTTTATTTCTTTTCATTCTATATTAGTGTAATAAAATGTAATGCATACATATCTACACTGATACAGAAGTGCTAGCTTTAGACATGAATAATGCACATTGCTACCAGAGTTTAGTTTTGAATTTAACATATAATTGAGGGGGTCGGTGCAATATAGTGCTAACCCTCACTTTTGTGAAAAATGAGTTACATGCATTAACACAATCCTTACCCACTACCCTACAACCTGTAAAATTTTCATATTTAAATTCAAACGATAAGTTGGTCAAATAACATAGGCACCTTCTTTTTTTGTGATGTATGGATTTTTCAAATGTGAATATTTCATGACAACACATTTGTGGGTTAGCAGTATATTGCACCAACCTCCTTCAATTTTACATCGTTCAAAAATGAACTTCACAAACAAGGATAACACTTTATTTGTCATTCATGATAAGATTTACATCATTTTGTGTGCGAGATATACAGGGTTGCACTGTTTCGCATATCAGCTAACCAATGAAAAGATCAGGTCCTGATTTATATCAGCTCTTCACCCTTCCCCCCCTTGTCTGAAGAAGGGTCCCAACCTGAAACATCACCCATCCTTTTTCTCCAGAGATGCTGCGTGACCCAGTCATTTACTCCACCACTGTGTCTATTTGAATTGGATTCATGCTTCTGTACCACATCAGGCAGCATTGGTCACCAATTCAAATTTTTTCTTGGTTCTGAGTGTAAAGTTAAATGTCTTTTCAATTATATCATGGATACAGTAGAGCTCTATTGTTTGCAAATGCCTAATCTTTGCTTCCATGACTTTTTAAAGTAAAATAAAAAGAGATACAGCTCGTGGAGGCGAAATTAAAATTAACAGAGAAAGCAAAGAATAGTTCATTAAATATGATCAATTGACCTGATAGAGTGGATCTCTAGTGCAAATATTCAATCAGTAGCATCCAAATTTTAAAGATCACGAAGCAGCAACTCTTCAAGAAATAGTTATGTCAACTATCAACTTATCCATGAAGCTGAACAAAAATAATTGTTTGCAAACATTTCATATACGAAGAAATCGCAGAGTTGTGAACACTGCCCAGTCCAGCACACAGGATCTGCTTACTAAAATGGCGCTGAAATTTACCCATGACCTGCTACGGTTTTCAGTCGAGTGGTCTATCTTGCTCCTCTAGTATCTTTGCTTCTGTCATCCAGCGGCCCCGGGTCGCGATGGGCACCAGGTTCATGCACAGTCCGCCCGGCCGTCTGTCCCCATCTCAGTGTAACGGCACCCGGTTTATGCACCGTCCGGCCGTCCCCATCCCCCTCACACAGGGTTCATCCGCCCCGACTTGACGTCTGTCTGCCCGCCCGCCACTATCTCACACGGTGCAGCGGCACCGCCACACAGGGTTTGCCGTCCACCCGCTCTCATCTCCCTCACTGTGCAGCCGCGACCCGCTTCACTGACCGTCTCCATCTCCCTCCCTCACATCATTGCACCGGCAGCCGGGACATCTTTACCGTCCATCCCTCGCTGTCTCCCTCGCTGCACCGGGACTTGATTCACCGCCCGTCCCTCACTCCCGGCAGTGGTCCTCCCTCACCTCCTTCATCCCTCCCGCCCCTCACACCGGCAGCTGTCCGCCCATCCATCTCTTGGCTCACTGTCCGCCCATCCATCTCTTGGCTCACTGTCCGCCCATCCATCTCTCCCTAACGGTGCACCGGCAGCCGTCCTCCCTCACCCCTCACCGCATCCTCCCTCCCCCCCTTCACCACCTCCCTCCCTGCCTCTCTCCCTCCCTCTCCTCACCGCCTCTCACCCTCCCTCCCTCTCCTCACCGCCTCTCACCCTCCCTCCCTCTCCTCACCGCCTCTCTCCCTCCCTGCCTCTCTCCCTCCCCTCACCGCCTCTCACCCTCCCCATCACCGCCTCTCACCCTCCCTCCCTCTCCTCACCGCCTCTCTCCCTCCCTTCACCACCTCCCTGCCTCTCTCCCTCCCCCATCACCCTCCCTTCCTCTCACCGCATCTCACCCTCCCTGCCTCTCCTCACCGCCTCTCTCCCTCCCTTCACCACCTCCCTGCCTCTCTCCCTCCCCCCCCATCACCACCTCTCACCCTCCCTTCCTCTCACCCTCCCTCCCTCTCCTCACCGCCTCTCTCCCTCCCTTCACCACCTCCCCCCCCATCACCGCCTCTCACCCTCCCTCCCTCCCCTCACACCGGCAGCCGTGGCCAGGATTAGCGTCCATCCCTCCCGTCGCACCCGCAGGTGGTCCGTGAAGAGCGGCGGCGGACCGTAGTCGGATCTCCGGTGTCCGGGTAAGATGCCCAGCTTGTCCCGCTGTTTCGAGCGCCTGAGGTGGATCCAGACTGGGCTGGGGTGGGTGCGGGGCGGCCCCGAGCCCGGACCCACCGCGACAAATCCCGGGGCTGCCGTGGGCGAAAGCAGGCAGTGGGGAAAACCCAGCCCGGCAGTGGACGAGGAGATGTTCGTTCAGCTGAGCCGGCACTAGAGTCCACCTGAGTGAGTCCCGCTTGTCCCCTCTCAGTCAGATGCTGCGCGGCGCGGCGCGCCAACGTCCTCACGGTCCACGCTGGCTCACCTGCTGACTGGGCTGGGAACATCTCCGCATTGTCCTGTCCCCAGTACCGGTACCAGGACACGTCACGGCAGGGCCGGGTTGAACGAGTGCGGAGCCCAGCGTTTGTTATGAACGGCCCCGAAATACGGGACACGGTGACGTCACCGCCCGCGCCCCACGTGACCTCGCCCAGCCAGCGGCCACGTGCTCCAGCTCCACCAATGGCGGCAGCCCGGGCCCGGTGGGGGGGAGGGGGGCGGGTTATAGTCACTTGTGAAGATTAAGTTTGACATGTTGAAGAGATGGGATGAATGAATCCTAATTTCTTGGAGGTCTACACAAGCTCTCGCATCATCCTCCAATTATCAGCATTGCTGCTTTGCTTTTTGAACAATCGAGTCTTTGAGAATAGAACAACTAATTATTCCCTAGTTTTCTTCACTATTTTGGTTTGAGTCGTTTGGTCACATCAACAATAAACTTCAATGTATAACAACCCCCATGATACTTTATTAGAATATAATGAGGTACAATGAACTGACGACAAGCTAGGTGACAGAGGTCAGCTTTCAGACAGGGGGAGGTGGGAAGGTGTTCCAATGCACTGAATGTAGACGACAATGTATTATTAGCAGTACAAAGAAATTTGACAATGTAGAATCCACAGCAAGCAGATTTCTCATAGGATTATAGGGTTAGAGGTAACAATTAACAAGGGATGTAAACGTGAGATTAGTGTTTTCAATTGGAGTCATTTTCGTGTGCTGTAGATAATTTAGGTCATTGTGTAGAGGAGGGATCTGTTTATGGGCCTGAGTGAATGGGCAGGAAAATGGATACTGGGTGCTTTGAAATAGTTGAACCCAGAAATGGGTAAAACTATAAACTTAAATTTTCAGTAGCACACTGAGCCAAGCACAAGGACAAAAACAAGTATTACAGAAGGAGAAATAGTAATGATTATGATGTTTTTTTAACATTTTTCTGAGTGAGATAATTTCCATTTGATATGTAGTTTATATTAGAAACATCGAAAATACAGTGCATTCAGAAAATATTCAGACCCCTTCTTTTTCCACATTTTGTTACATTACAGCCTTATTTTAAAATGGATTAAATTATTTTTTTTAAATCATCAATCTACACACAAAACCCCATAATAAAAAAGCAAAAACAGGGGTTTAGAAATTTTTGCAAAGTAATTAAAAAGAAAGAACTGAAATATCACATTTACATTAGTATTCAGACCCTTTACTCAGTACTTTGTTGAGGCACCTTTGGCAGCGATTACAGCCTCAAGTCTTCTTGGGTATGACGCTACAAGCTGGGCACATCTGTATCTGGGTAATTTCTCTCATTCTTCTCTACAGATCCTCTCAAGCTCTGCAAGGTTAGATTGGGAGCGTCGATGCACAGCTATTTTCAGGTCCCTCCAGAGATGTTCGCATGGGGTTCAAGTCCGGGCTCTGGCTGGGCCACTCAAAGCCAAAACTTGTCACGAGCCACTCCTGCATTGTCTAGACTGTGTGCTTAGGGTCGTTGTCCTGTTGGAAGGTGAACCTCCGCCCCTGTCTGAGGTCCAGAACACTCTGGGGCAGGTTTTCATCAAGGATCTCTCTGTACTTTGCTCCATTCATCTTTCCCTCGATCCTGCCTCGTCTCCAGTTCCTGCCACTGAAAAACATCCCCACAGCATGATGCTGCCACCACCATGCTTCACCGTCGGTATGGTATTGGCCAGGTGATGATGCATTCAAGAGAGAGCTGGATAGAGCTCTTAAGGATTGTGGAGTCAGGGGGTATGGGGAGAAGGCAGGAACGGGGTACTGATTGAGAATGATCAGCCATGATCACATTGAATGGCGGTGCTGGCTCGAAGGGCCGAATGGCCTCCTCCTGCACCTATTGTCTATTGTGTCTAGTTTCCTCCAGACTATTGGCATTCAGGCCAAAGAGTTCAAACTTGGTTTCATCAGACCAGAGAATCTTGTTTCTCATGGTCTGAGAGTCCTTTAGGTGCCTTTTGGCAAACTCCAAGCGGACTGTCATGTGCCTTTTACTGAGAAATGGCTTCCGTCTGGCCACTCTACCATAAAGGCCTGATTGGTGGAGTGCTTCAGATATAGTTGTCCTTCTGGAAAGTTTTCCCATCTTCACAGAGGAACTCTGGAGCTCTGTCAGAGTGACCATCAGGTTCTGACACTTCTCCTCCGATTGCTCAGTTTGGCCGGGTGACCAGCTCTATGAAGAGTCCTGGTGGTTCCAAAGTTCTTCCATTTAAGAATGACGGAGGCCACTGTGCTCTTTAGGACCTACAATGCTGCAGAAATTGTTTTGTACCCTTCCCCAGATCTGTGTCTCGACACAATCCTGTCTCGGAGGTCTACAGACAATTCTTTCATCTTCATGGCTTTGTATTTACTCTGACATGCACTGTCAACTGTGGGACCTTAATTGACAGGTGTGTGCCTTTCCAAATCATGTCCAATCAATATAATTTACAACTGGTGGACTAAAATCAAGTTGTTGAAACATCTCAAGTGTAATCAATGGAAACAGGATGAACCTCAGCTCAATTTTGAGTGTCTTACCAAAGGGTCTGAATTCTTATGTAAATGTGATATTTCAGTTATTTCATTTTCATTACTTTGCAAAAATTTCTAAACACCTGTTTTTGCTGCTTCATCCTGGGGTATTGTGTGTAGATTGATGATTAAAAAAATTAATTTAATCCATTTTAAAATAAGGCTGTAACGTAACGAAATGTGGAAAAAGTGAAGGGGTCTGAATACTTTCTGAATGCACTTTGTGCATTTTGCCATTCGAGCCAGCATCGCCATTCATTATGCTCATGGCTGATCATCCACATTCCGTTACCCGTGCCTGCCTTCTCCCCATATCCCTTGATTCCTCTAGCCCCTATTGTGTTGTGTTTTATTTTGCAGATAATACACAAGTGAATTTGGCATGGAAAATATGGAAGTCAAACCTAAAGGTGAGTTAAATTGTAAGTGTTTAATAAACCTGAGCAAGTAGTTACAGTATTTCTGAACAAACTCTACTCTTTTCTTTTTCCAGATTATACATTCCCAAAAGAAAGCCATTCCAATTCAATGTTTCACTTAACGCGTGAACACCTTGAGCTACTAGTGATTTGGTCACACTGTCATGGCAATCAATGCACATTTGCCCCAATTTGGAGAGACATTGTTGAAGAACACCAACATGGAGTTGTGGCGATTCTGTGGGAGTGTGAAGCTGGTCACTCCTACAACTGGTGGGCTGGAGGCGTGTGTCAGTCACCATGTGATCGAGATAAATCCAAGGGTCAGTTGTCTGCAAAGCCCAAGCATTTGGATAATGATTTGAAAACACCTGGACAAATACGAAAGACACACAGAACTAAGACTAAAGACAATGATTTAGCCAAAGGAACAAATTCATTTGATGGTTCTTGCAAACCTTTTCAACCTAATAATGTTAAGGCAGCTCAAAATGGAGCATCAGTTTCACAACCACTTTCTACCCATCATTCATGGAGAGAAACAGTGTTTTTTGGTGACAGAGGGAAATTGGGTCTCACTGGTACATCAGGTAAAACGTCAACTGGTAGTGGACCTGGAGTTGTGTACATAAAAACTGAAAAAGAAGAAACCACAGATTTTAATAAGCAGTGTGAAATCAAAGATGAAAATAGAAGTCAAAATCGAGAGCTGAATAAATACCAGTTAAGCAACAATTCCTTGGTTGCAGGGCAATTATCTGGACGTTATGCATCTTCAACTGATATTTGCAACATGTCAAATGGCTGTAGAAAGCGATCATCTTCATTTACAGATGACCAGTGCTCTGATCCATCACTAATGGCTCATTGTAATAATAGCAAAGTTCAGGTTGCAGAACAACATAATTCCTCTCATCCAGTGTCCAGAGAATCTTACTTAATCGAGAACACCATGAAGCTATCAGACATATCAGCAGAACATTACTGCATTGGGTCAACTAAGCTGACAAATCGGGATCCTGTTGATGGCCCTGAATTGCAGTGTGACAATCCAGTACTCGGACAGGAGGGGGTTTTGGGTAAGTGCATTTTTCTTTACGTATCTTTGCATTTGTAAAGCTGCTGTTGTCATCGACAGCCTTCTTTACTGTAGAAATATATTGCACATTCACAGACTGTACAATATGTCAATGCCGTTTGTTCTACAAGAAAATGTTATTTATATTTATTTTTATCGTCTTGGATTTGCTTTTCTGTTATTATGCGTGTTTTTATATCAGAAGTATAAATATATTAAATGTGAAATAAATTGACACAATGTATTCAGAAATACAATTGACAGGGTGAGATAATACGTCATAAGATGCATTTTACAAAAACTAGACCAAAATTTCAATTTTGGGCTGATTGGACCAGGGAATCAGTATCCACACTATGTATCAATGAAATAGCATGGACATTGCTCATTTTTAGTTCAAAATAATTAGTTGCCATTGTGTCAGTAAATGAATTTTATTTAAGATTGCAGATTTAAACCTCTAATATTAAAAAATAGTTTGGGGGGAATGGAATCCTTTATCTTAACCTTGCCATTTTAATACTGGTTGAACACCAATTTTCCGGCAACTGATGGTCTTTTATCCCCCCGCCCCCACCCAATTTGGACAAAATTACCCCTGTGCGGCCACAGGTGGCCTTGAGAGAGGCAAGTGTTCTTTCAGGTCGTCTCCCTCTGTTCGAAAAGTGTTATTTGTTTACATCTAAACATTGAAATCCCTCCTTGGCCTTGTCTAATTCCATCTTGCTGGCTCAATGTTTAAGTTGTTTGTGTTTCAACTTTGCCTGGCCCCTATGCATTCAGCTTGTCTATCTCCCTCTTGACTTTGGATACTTCTATAATATCACGTCTCAACCTTCTACACTCCACGCAAAGAAAGCCGTAGCCTATACAGCTTCTCCTTATAACTCGTCTTCCAGTCTTAGTAATATTCTTGAGAGGGATTTTTCAAGATCATAATGAAGTTGCTGTGACAATTGACAATTTGTATTGTGAAAGAAGATTACACCTGTGGTGTAAAAGGGAAAATGCAGTTTGTTTTAAACATTTGGTTGGTGTTGAAAGACCTCCTTTCCCTGGGAAAAAGATTATGACTCTTCACCTTACCCATGCCCCTCATGTTTTTATATATGTACAATTAAGTCACCCCTCAGCTGCCTACACTCCAGGGATAAAAGATGCAGCATGTGCCGCCTCTCCTTATAAACTCCTGCACACGATACTTCAAGTGCGGTCGCACCAGCAACTTGAACAGTTGCAACATGATGTCCCAACTCCTGTGCTCATTGCCCTGACAGATGAAGACAAGCATGCCAATAGCTTTCTTCACCACACTATCTACCTGTGCCGCGACCTTCAGCGAACTATGTCTCTGTATGCATAGCACAGACACGGTAGAATTCCTGTAGCGCTAGGTCTCCAAGGGTTTTTCTTTTGTATTTAAGAGGTTTTTTTTAAAGAGATATGTAGTCCTATCAGGGAGGGTAGTATACTAAATCTTGGGTAATGACGATGTGCAAATGATAGAATAGTGGCCATAGATCAGTTAAGCTTCAAGATAGTTGTGGAAAAAGATGGGTAAAGGCAAATTTCAATGGTGTATGACAGGACCTGCTGGAAGTAGATAGGGAGCAACTGCTAGAATGGAAACAACATCTGATAATTAGAAGACATTTAAATAAGAGATTAATGGAGTTCAGAGTCAACATGTCCCTGTGAAAGTAAGAAGCAAAGATGGTACGATTAGGGAGCATTGGTTAACCAAAGATACTGAGGATTTAACCAGGAAACAAAGGAGGAAGTGTTTGTCAGGTAAAGGAATTGATATTGAATGAATCCCTTGAGATTTATTGGGGATGTAGAAGAACGGTTAGGAAATAAACTAAGAGGAATAAAAGGGGCTATGAATTGACCATAACAAGTAGAATTAAGGAGATTCCTAAAATCTTTTATGTATGTTAGAAGCTAGGGGGTAGCTATGGACAGAACAAGACCCCCTCAGGGTAATCTATGTGTGGAACCAGGGGATATGACCAATGTGCAAAATGAATAGTTTTCATTGGAATTCACTAAGGACAAGGATCTGAGATTGGAGTACTAAGGGAAGGATGCACTGATATTCTGGAGCATGGTTGTATCAGAAAGTGTGAAGTGTTAGAAATATTGGCGTACACTAGGATGGCAAAATGCACAGACCTGATATCTGTCTCAGAATATGAAGGGAAATAAGGGAGGAAATAGCTGGTGCTCTGATTGAGATCTTTTGCATTCAGTCCAGAATAGTGAAATTGTCAGTTGTTATAGCATAAAATGCCTATAAATGCAATAATACAAAGGTAGCATATAATAATCAAAAATACAATAAATTAATGACCATCAAGTATCCAGAATAGTGCAAAAACCGGAATCCAGTGTGTAACCAAAGTCAAAGTGCATAGAAGATCATAGTTGCTGAGGTTAGTGTTGTCATGTTCAAAAGCCTTAAGATTGCCGTGAAAAAGCTCTTCTTAATCTATTCTATATTTTCCTTGATCCTCATTCCCTTTGTCCTGTTTTCACACCTTACATTTCCTTATCTATGTATCTCCCTCTCCCCTGACATCAGTCTGAAGAATGGTCTCGACCCGAAACGTCACCCATTCCTTCTCTCCAGAGATGCTGCCTATCCCGCTGTTACTCCAGCATTTTATGTCTCTCTTCTTGAACCTGATGGTTTTGATCTTCAAGCCACTAGCCCCTTTCCAATGTTAGTAGAGAATTAAGAGTGTGGCCAGAGTGGTGTGGGTCTTTCATGATATTGGCTGCATTTTTGAGGCAGCGCCTCCGATAGATCCCTTCAGTAGTGAGGAGATCAGTAACTGTGATGGACCAAATGTGCCTACCACCCTCTATAGTCTCCTTCATTCCTGGACATTCAAGTTGCTGAACCAGGCTGTGATGAGACATGATTTCTACCATGATTTCTAGCATGATTTCTACCATGGACCTGTAGAAGTTCGATAATATTCTTCAACATACCAAATCTCTTCAATCTTCCCAGGATGTAAAGGCATTGATGAGCTTTTTTTATTGATTGATTCGATGTGCTGGGCCCAGGTCAGATCTTCTGAGAAATACACACCCATGAAATTGAAACTTGACTATTTTCACCCCAGTTCAGTTGATGATGGCAAGTTTGTGGATCCTTAAGTTTTTCCTTCTAAAGTCAACAGTTGGCTCCTTAGTCTTGCTCGGGTTGAGAGCAAAATAGTTGATCTGGCATCATTCAATCCAATCTTCAATCTTCCTCCTGTTCTCTGATGCATTGTTACCCATTATCCAACAACGGTTGTATTGTCAGCAAATTTAAAGATGGTATTAGAGCTGTGTCTGACTACTGTGTCAGAAAATCTCCAACAGCTCATTTATTGTGTTAAATGATTTCTTTATTGACAGTAAAACCAAAACTTAAACATTTCATCATGGGTGTTCCAGTGGATTTTGACCTCACATTAACAAAATTGTGAATATTAAGGATTTATTGTAATATGTAATGGAAGGCTTAGATTTTTTTTGTTTAAAGTATCTTTGATTAGTAATTTTATATGTTTACCACTGTACTTTAAAAAAGCTTGAGCGGAATACCTTTTTTTTTGTATTGCCAGAGTTCCTGCTCGCTATTTTGAAAGCTAACGTCGTGGATGAGATCTACTCTAATGCTCGATTAGGAAATGAAACTGATGTGGAAGTTTTGACAGAGAATTTTAGTGGGAAGATAGCTGTTCTACTAAATCCTGTAATTCAAACAAATGCACAAGTGTATTTCAGTGCTGGTGGATGGACAGCAGTTTCAGCAACACTTGAAGTATTGGGGGGTGAGTGAACCTTCACGATTAGTAAATTCACTCATGAAAATCCAGTATATCTGCAATTTGCAGATTGCAGGCCAAAAAATATCTTGCTGCAATATATTTGAGTCATAAATTACAAATCAAATATCATGTATTTCCACGTACCAATACATTTCCTTCCTTCTGCAAATTGAATTCTGTTGTCATTTTTCTGTCCATCTTGCTTTCTAACCTTGATGTCCTATCGCTGCCCATGTTCATTTTTCTTGCCAGTAATCACATGGGTATTTTTAATATTGTTTACAAACTGGTGATGGAAATCTAAAATAAATTCAGTATTATTAAATAGCATGGTTGGTATGCCCATATGAGTTTTCATTTTACTAATCTGTACCATATATTAAAGATAGCTCATTAAAGCAACTATTTGGGAAGAGGGTATACTTCAAAAATCACAGAAAATTGATTCTTTTTAATTAAAAAATTGAGTTTACTAAATGGCATTTTTAATGTCATTGTTCTTTGTGACAGAGGCCTTGGACAGGTGCAAAAGTGGCCGAGATACAGAAAACTCCATAACAGAAGGTAACTTAACCATGGTCATCATATTAATCATCGTAATCATAATCAAACTTTATTAGCCAAGTACGTTTTGCAACATACGAGGAATTTTATTTGCCATAGTCATCATGCCAATAAAAAGCAACAGAACAAACAAAATACATTTTAACATGAACATCCACCACAGCGACTCCTCCACATTCCTCACTGTGATGGAAGGTGACAAAAGTTCAATCTTCTTCCCTTCTTTGTTCTCCCGTGGTCGGGGGCCTCGAGCCTTCCATTGACGGGGCGATCTTACTCCCGTAGCCGTCGGTCGGGCCCTCCGTGTCGGGGCGATCAAGCTTCTGCATCGGGGGGGGAATCTCAGCTCCCCCGTGCCAGGCGATCTACCCCGGGTCGGGGCTAGTCGAACCTCGGATGGCTTTGGAGCATCCTGACATTGGTCTCTACCCGAGACTGCGAGCTCGTCGATGGTAAAATCTGCAGGCCACGGTTGGAACGTCGATCCCAGGCAAGGGATCGCAGGCTCCGATGGTAAGTCCACATCCCCGCGGTGGGGCTCACAGTCCCAAACAAGGCTGCCAGCTCCATGATGTTAGGCCGCAGAGTGACCGGAGATTTGATCCGGAAAACAATCGCTTCTCCGGCAAGGTAAGAGATTGAAAAAAAGTTTCCCCCGACCCCGCCACCCTCCCCCCCCCCCCCCCCCCCCCCACCCCACATAAAACAAGCCAGAGAACATTAACACAAACTTTTAAAACACACTAAAAATAACAAAAAAAGACGAAAAGACAGACAGACCGTTGGCGAGGCTGCCATCGCTGACGGTGCCACCCGGTGGAATAACTTATATTCTTGTTGATTTTTTTTCTTATGTTGAATCTATTGTGTTTTCACTGGAGCTTCTCTCCAGTGTACTTGCTAATACAACTAAGATTGGTTAAACGGGTTGAGGTAGAAATTCAAATTTTCCCACTTGCGATGAATGCCCATGTACGACAATAGTGGCTTGCTGTACATGGCTGCTGAAATTGTGAACTTAATCTTCTTTGGAAAGCAGAACCAGCAAAGGCATTTGCTGAACTGCTTCACTGAAAATTTGTTTCACTGAACTGCGTCACTGAAATTTTAATGTGTGCCATTTGGAAAAAGAAGCAATATTAATCTTTACAGTGTTAACCTCACTAGCAGTCACAATGAATACCTTTCAGGATGTTGTAAATGTTGGTGGGTGATATGGAGAAGAGAGATTATTTATACAACTGTCACTTTGGATGTTACTGTTTTACTGAGACAGTTAAAGCCTTTTTAGTTCCTAGGAAAGAGTTGGATTCTCAGCCTTTTTACTGGATGCCATGGGCAGTGACTGTGTGATTTGGTGAGGTTAATGTGATGGCCCAAGAGGTAACCAAATGCTAGGCAAGTTTGAGATACTTGAAGGACTGAGGTGGAGGAATTCTCATCCAATTGACGGGTTATGTGTTCCACTGCTATGGCAATCATCATGAATCAAAGCAATCCTATAAATGCTGATTAGTTTCACAATTAGAATGATTGCCTGAACTCAGAAACCCTTCATTGGAGAGGGAATTTGCAGAAACTGTTTGTGTAAACTAATTAGATTAAAAGTTCTGCAAAGCAGCACTATGATTAGTTGAAGGATACTTCCACCAACAACACCCCACCCACCCACCCGACCTTCAGGATGAATGTAATGGGCTCCAGGGGTTATTGGATGTGATTTGTTACAATGAGTGGGACCCTAATATCCAAGGGCCTTCCCTGGAGAAAGGCAGTTCTAAGGCGTGCATGCAGGCGTAACATCTTGGTCTATTTTTTGTCATGGTTATGGTACAATGGATAGCACGTTTCAGAGCTTTAGAAAAATGTTAACGTTATCACTCTAGCTTGGTAGCCAAATAGTTTTCATGATGGGGGTTCAGTTCACTAACTTACATTGTAGTTTGTAATTTCTGCTCCTAGAATTGGAGAATTAGTGTTCTTCTGCAAAGTCAGCAAAAGATGTAGAGCGAAGTATTTATGTATGTGTTTGTTATTGTTGATTTTGGCAAATTGATTATGCACATACATAATAGGGCCTGTCCTTATGCTCCTTATAAACTCACCAGAGGTGACATACCCATGTCCTCTTAAACTCAATGGGGACCCATTCCGCAGTAAGCTCATCAGGGCCCTGTTCCAATTCTCCTTTTAAACTCACCAATGCCTAATTCACATTCTCCTTTTAAACGCAGCATTCCCTCTTTACACATACTCTTAAAACTCACTGGTTCACTGAAAAATGTATTTAACCATTCTATTATGTAATATCTGTTTTTAAAAGAAAGTGAATTACAAGTGGTCGATGTATTACTAGGAGTACCATTCCAATAATCTGGAAAATCTGCCAATACGGTGTTTCACTTTACTGGGAAAGTGGATTTTGTTCCACAATTTCACAGTGTAATTCCAGGTCTATCTGCATTATAAAACCCACATGCAGATTGAAATAGAAAGCTTTACTCATGTACTAGTTAAAGACATTTGCTTTTGGGTATAGTTTTAAGTTAAAAGAACAATATATTTCCACATGGAAATTATTTGAATGCTTTTTCCTTATGTTAGTTAACTTTTAAGTTTCAGATTTGGAACCAGATTTAATGATCATGAATCCGTATTCTTACAATATCCTTAATGCCACAGCAATGGATGAAGGTACACTTTATACTTTAATTGAAATTCCTCTACAGGTTGAACACTGATTTTCCAGCAATCTCTGCTCCTGAACTTTTCTGGATCATCCGTTTTTCTGGACCACAGAGGTCACGTGATAAGCCGACCCATCATATCATATATCATATCATATCATATCATATACAGCCGGAAACAGGCCTTTTCGGCCCTCCAAGTCCGTGCCGCCCAGCGATCCCCGTACATTAACACTATCCTACACCCACTAGGGACAATTTTTTTTTTTTTTACATTTACCCAGCCAATTAACCTACATACCTGTACGTCTTTGGAGTGTGGGAGGAAACCGAAGATCTCGGAGAAAACCCACGCAGGTCACGGGGAGAACGTACAAACTCCCCGACTGTTTAGAGCTCTGGCTTCCAACCCTATTCCCGACTCACAGGGAGGGAGACTCTCTTTACCAGTTCACAAGGCTGTTGCAACTCACGTAACCCTGGGGACAGTGCTTTCTGCGTGACTTCGGCATCCCCTCCTCCTTCTCCCCCGGTGTCGCCAACATACTCCACCTTGGAAGAGACAGCAAGTGAGAGGGGGGTGAACCCCACGGTGACCGAGCGCGTTCTGTTGGTGGGGGCACACGGAAGAAAGCGCTGTCCCCAGGGGCTACAACGTGAGTTGCAACTGCAGCTGTGTGAACCGGCGAAGAAGGGCACGCTGGTACAGACCAGTGGCATCGGTGCCTAGTTTTAAAGTGAAACGACACAAAGTGCTGGAATAAGTCAGCCGATTGAATCAATCTGAAGAAGAGTCCCGACAACACCTATCCATGTTCTTCAAGATCCTGCTAAATTACTCCAGAGGTTTATGTCCTTTTGGTGGGTGAAGAAGGGCTTGCTGGTGCACCGTGCGAGTCTGGGGTGATGTCAGAAACAAGGGCTCTAAACGGCCAGGGAGATGGGGTGAGCCGAGTTTGGTTCGGCAGGCTATATCCAACAACGAGAAGAGGGTCATTAAAAGAAGGGTTTAATTTATTGTCTTTGCGATACAGTTAGGAGAGAAGATTAAGAGCATAGTTGATTGTTTCACTACATTTTGTCCTGATTATGCGGGGTGGCAGACCACCAGTTGCCGGAAAATTGGCGTTCAACCTGGGTTTAGCAAGTTACAAAACTCTCGACGTACATGTGTGACAGCCCTAATATTGTTTTTCTTCTTAAAGTAAAGAAAAGCACTAAAATAGTAAACCTCTAAAATTATATTTTATTCTAAAATAGACCGTGGACCCGTTGGGCCCAAACCTCTCCTTCATTGATGCAGCACCCCCCTCTCCCCTCCCCCTCCCCCTTCCCCCCCTCTCCCCCATCCCTCCTCCACTCCCCCCCCCCCCCACTCCATCCCCCTCAACCTCCCTCCCTCCCCCTTCCCTCCCTAGGAGATAGATTTAAACTTTAAAATGTGAATAACTTTAAAAATATAACACCGATTTCAATTAAACATCTTCCATTAGCACCAAAGGGACGACAATGAGTAAGGTGGGCCTACAATTGTGGTGCTATCATGTACCGTTTTGGCTGTAGTTCAGGAACAAACAAACAAACAAGAGTTTTAGTATATAGATTAAAAAGAAGCAACAGTGAAATAAGGCATTGTAAAAAAAAAGGAAGGGATGAACTGTGTAATTACAGGCCTGTTAGTTTAACTTCAATTGTCGGCAAATTATTATAATTAATTCTGAGGAGTGGTACAAATCTTCATTCAGAAAGATATAAATTAATCAAAGATATTCAGCCTATTAAAGGAGGTGCATTATATTACTTTGGTTGGAACTTTGAGGAATTAATATGGTGGATTAATAAATGTTGTGCATTTTATGTAGTTTACGCAGATTGTAGCTAGGCCTTTGACGAGATTCTACATGACAGGCTGTAAAAATCCTATTGGATCTACTGGGAAGGGGCAAATTGGATGAAAAACTGGGTGAATGACAGGAAGCCATCTGTAATGGATGACGATTTTTGTGTTGGAAAGCTATTACCAGTGTCGCACCACGAGTTTTGGTACTCTTGCTTCCTTTTCATTAAACATTTATGATTTAGATCTAAGGAGAAATGCTTCAAACTGCAGGAAGATATAGATGGTTTGATTAGAAGGGCAGACCTAATTTAATCCATACAAGTGTGAGAGAATACATTCTTGGAGATGTGGCATGCTAGGGAATATGACATTTATAGCAGGATACTGGAAAGTGTGGAGGAACAGGTTTTATGTTCAACTCTTTAAAGGTGGTAGGACAGTTCAAAGCCATACAAGATTCCTTCACGTATTAGCTGTACTTGATGCCACTGCCCAAGTCCCATAACCATTGATATAATCTGCTTAAACTCTTAAAAAAACCTCTAGGATCCTTCTTCAATCATGTTAATAATGCAGTGATAACTTTCTAAAGGAGATAATAGACATAAAAATCATTGAATAATATTCCACTCACTCTTGATGCATACCCTAAGTAGAGGACCAGAAATGTTTTTAGCCAACAGCCTCAACTGCAAAAGGATGAAGGAGAAACAAAAGTGTACATGAAAAAAAAACTGCAGATGCTGTTTTAAATTGAAGGTCGACACAAAATGCTGGAGTAACTCAGCAGGTCAGGCAGCATCTCGGGAGAGAAGGAATGGGTGACGTTTCTGGTCGAAATGTTTCTTCAGTCTGAAGAAGGGTCTCGACCAGAAACGTCGCCCATTCCTTCTCTCCCAAGATGTTGCCTGACCCGCTGAGTTACTCCAGTATTTTGTGTCTACCTTCAAAAGCGTACATATTGGTTTCAAAAAAAATTATCATGACGTGTTTTATAATGCATCCTTTGAATATGTTTTGACCTGTTGAAATGTGCATTTATATTTTTTATCAATAGCAAAAATATAACATTGTTTTGTTTTTGTTCTAGAACAAATTGTTGTTGCCCATGTACCTGCTTTGCTCCCCTCAGCAGATGATAAAAAGAGAAAAGTTAAATATCCTGTGACCAAGGGAGAAATTAGAAGACGTATAGGAGGAGGAGTTGGCTGCGCCTAACGGCTGCGGCTCTCTGGCAGTCTGTTGTCTTTTTTTCTTTTTTTTTGTTTGTGTCGGTGTTGGGATGGTTTTTGTTTCTGTTTTTGGCTGTGTATGTGTGGTGGGGGTGTGTGGTGGGGGTGGGGGTGTGGGGTGGGGTGGGGGGGTGGGGCGGGGGGAAACCTTTATTTTATTAGGTCTCTTCCCCGGGGCGCGGCTCGGCTGCGGGCCTTAACATTGCCGGCGCAGCTCGGCTGCGGGACGCTTCAGTGCCCGGTGCGGCTCGGCTGCGGGCCTTAACATTGCCGGCGCAGCTCGGCTGCGGGACGTTTCAGTGCCCGGTGCGGCTCGGCTGCGGGCCTTAACATTGCCGGCGCAGCTCGGCTGCGGGACGTTTCAGTGCCCGGTGCGGCTCGGCTGCGGGCCTTAACATTGCCGGCGCAGCTCGGCCGCGGGACGTTTCAGTGCCCGGTGCGGCTCGGCCGCTGGACTTAACATCGCCCGGTGTGGCCGCGGGACGTTTCAGTGCCCGGTGCGGCTCGGCCGCGGGACGTTTCAGTGCCCGGTGCGGCTTGGCCGCTGGACTTAACATCGCCCGGTGTGGCCGCGGGACGTTTCAGTGCCCGGTGCGGCTCGGCCGCGGGACGTTTCAATGCCCGGTGCGGCTTGGCCGCTGGACTTAACATCGCCCGGTGTGGCCGCGGGACGTTTCAGTGCCCGGTGCGGCTTGGCCGCTGGACTTAACATCGTCAGCGCTGTTCGGCCGCGGGACGTTTCAGTGCCCGGTGCGGCTCGGCCGTTGGACTTAACATCGCCCGGTGTGGCCGCGGGACGTTTCGGTGCCCGGGGCGGCTCGGCCGGGGGGCCTTCCATCCCCTTGCGGGGGCTGTGCGTGTCGTTTGCCTCGGTAGGGGTCGAGCTGCCTGTCCGTGGGTGCGGGGGGAAGAGAGGGGAAGTTTTGTTGCCTCCATCACAGTGAGGGGGTGTTTGGAGTCACTGTGATGGATGTTTGTGTTGGGGTCGGGTGTCCTGTGTTCTTTTCTTTTTTGCTGTATTTTGTGTGACTGCTGAAATTTCGCTCGGTGTTGTGCCGAGTGACAATAAAGTGTTGTTATGTTATGTTATGTATTACTCCCCCTGAAAAAATGTCCAAAACAGTTATTAAAAGCTACCTGAGATTAAGGAGGGATAACCGCTTTGATATACGTCAGCTTCTGGATCTACCTGCAACAGATTATGACCGAACCCTCCACACATCTTTTACACGACTCTGTGAGGGAGAGGCAAAGACATTGACAGAAAACTTTCACCAACTGAACCTTGGCTACTTTCCTGTTGATGAATGTGCCAGAATGATAGCAGAAAATGCTGCGGCTTCAGAAATATATGCAGCAAGGCAAGTGGGGAATCTCTGTATTTAAGTGTACTACTGGTTAATTAGCTAATATGAGGTAAATGTTGGTTCTGTCATGAGGACCCGAGAATGAACCTCAACCTTAGCTGACTTTTATATTCCCTTAGATTCAAGATTCAAGATTCAAGATATCTTTATTTGTCATCCAAAAAACAAGTTTTTTGGACGAAATTTCGTCACCCACAGTCCAACAATAAGAGCAATAAAATAAGCAAATTACACAACCCCAACCAACACAAAACCCCCCAAAAGAAACATCCATCACAGTGAGTCTCCTCCAGTCCCCTCCTCACTGTGATGGAAGGCCAGAATGTCTTTTCTCTTCCCCTGCCGTCTTCTCCTGCGGTCAGGCTGTTGTCGTTGCCATGTTCCAGGCTGCGCCGGACGGTGAAATGTCCGCAACGGGCCGACCCAAGCCCCGCTGCAAGTCGGGGCGGTCGTGGCTCCCGACATTGAAGCCCCCGCCGAGCAGAGAAAATTCCGTGGCCTATTTCAGGCCCCGCCGGACGGTGAAATATCCGCGGCGGGCCGACCCAAGCCCCGCGATCCGGGGCGGGCGAACACGCTGCCGCTGCCGGAGCTCCCGATGTCGACATCCACGCGGCCCGAGCCTAAGGCGAGTCGCAGCCGCTCCCGCAGCCTCCGAGGACGGCCGGCTCCGCTGATGGTAAGTCCGGTCCGCGGGCTCTGCGAACCAGAGCCCTGGAGGCCGACAGCTCCAGGAGTTGGGCCGATGGTAGGCCGCAGCAGGAACGGAGACACGGCCCCGAAAACAAAGGTCAGGTCTCCGTTCGGAAGGGACACATATTACAATTTTACAGTTCCCCCCCTCCCCCCCACATACACACATAGTACACAAACACAAAAACTCGACATCACAACTACAATTAAAACAACAAAAACACAAAGACAAATGGACTGCAGGTAAGCCGCAGCTGCTAGGGCAGCGCCGCCATCCCTCCCATTAGGAGGTAAGTTTTATCACATACTAGACCAAGTGGACTCTTTGGGCCCATTCCTTGTAGAGGGGGGACAGGGAAGGGGAGAGGGTGTCACTGAGTGAGCCCTGGGCACAAAGCCTCTCCTGTATTGGTGCGGCACCCTCAAACCCCCCACTCAATCCCCCTTATCCCCCCTCCTCCCCCCACCGACCCACTCCATCCCCCTACCCCACCCCCACTTGTCCCTCCCCTGCCCCCAGCCCTGCCTCTATCCCCATTTCCCCCTCCCCACCCCTATTCCCCCCTCCCCCTCTCCTGAGTTTTAGTATTATGTATATATATATATATATATATATATATATAGGGAGAGATACTGTAGTCAATTCATTTATAGTAGAAGTAGTAGAGAATGCTTTCTTTGACCTCTTCCACTCTTACTTGATGCTTAAAGAGTTGCACTAGTTGGTGCTAGGAGACGCTTGTGTTGTGCACCACTGTCGCAATGGTTAATTGCCAAGACTGAAATTTGCTAAGATTAGAAATAAATCCTCGGAAACTGTCAGAATCTGGTCAATTCCATGCTAAATCAGGTCAAAAACTTTTAAAAGATCCATAATGGACCTATGATGCACTAAATACATAATGGTGCAAAGACAATGAATAAAAGGTAGCTCTGCAACATGTGTATTGACTTGTTATATTCGAATGTTTGCTTGATTCAGTTAATTCGCTCAAAACTGTAGATAAATTGGTCTTTGTAAATTTCTCCCAGTCTGCAGGAAAATGGGGTAACTGAGCTAGTGTGTGCCAGAGTGGTATTAATTGGACTCAATGGGCCTTAGAGTCTGTTTCTATGCAGTATCTTTCAATCAATCTTGCACTGACAGGCTTCACTTTGATGAGTAACAACTACTCATTAAGATTTTTGTATTCTCTGATTTGGTGAAACAGTGTTAAGATTTATGTTTGTTTGTTCCTTAGTCATTTCTGTTTCCTTGTCCATTTAATAAAACTAACACATTGGATTTCCCATGGTAGATGATGAATAATAAACAAGTGTTTTGAGTGTAGGAAGGAACTGCAGATGTTGGTTTAAATCAAAGCATTTTGAGTTAACACAAAAAGTGTTTTTGAGTATCATTGGTGTACATTCAGTTGGCTATATTTTGACTGCTATTTTACTAATTTTTCCCCCAAAAAATGATGCTTGTCTTTATTATTTGGATCTGTACTTTTGTATTTGTTATTTTCAATAATATGGGCTAAATTACTTTTAGTTAGAACTTTAAAACAATAATATTTTCTTATAAATTCTGCTTCCAGAAATAGTATTTATATTGTAATTTTTGTCTATGGATGTACATAAAAAGGGGTGATAAAAATAAACCAGTAAAGCTTACTTGCAAGTTTACTAATTTTCTTTTAAATTTTCTTCAGAAAGGTGATTGAAGATCTTGACTCAATCGTGGACAATTTTATGTGGCAGGATCATCCATATAATTTAATCACACATGGATTTGGTCCTCAGAACGTCAAGGTGGTTTTGAACTTGATAAAGCTACTTCTGCAAGAATCACATCGAAAATCTGCATCCTGATACAGGCAGACGACTACAGGAATTTGTATATTTTAAAATCAAAGTAGTGGAAATCACTTTTGTTTTCTGCCTGTTTATCCTATTAAATTCACATGTAACTAGCTTTGTCAAGGATATTTGCAGAAATGCACTTTTATAAGTAATTTATACAGAAGCCCCTCTCTTTCATATTGTTAATGTGACATCTATGTAAATGTTGGAATGCTATGGGAGAAATTGGGGTGAGTTTTGTTAGACAATTAGAAAATATTGTGTTTACTTGTAGTGAGTGGCTACTGTACTTCAAAATAAAATGTACACCAAGAAAATAGTGTAAAATAAGAAATGGTTACTTGAATCAAATGAAGTATTTGCTGTTAAATTGTTAACACAAGTTTTTTAAAAGTTTAGTTTAGCAATTTTTTTAACTGATTTATATTAAGTGTTTTCAGAAGGCTATCTGAAGCTTTTCTGCCAATAGCAAATTCTACTTGAGATTGCAAATTTAATTTCTATTCACAGAAGTGCAAATTAACATGGAAAAAAATTGAAACTCAGTTGAAAGAAAACAATTGAAAATCTCTACTATAAGCTCATTCAAGTTTGCTACTGTTAATTGTTAATCAAATTAAGAGAATTCCTGAAAAGGATCAAGTCTTGATATTATTGTTTAGTTGCAATTAATATTTTTGTGAATCTATACAATGAAAATATAATGTAGTAAATAGTGAAATGTATAGGCAGATTATAATTATTCATTTTCCATCTGTGCGTTATAATTCAGAAATGTGATAGAAACTATTACGTGAGAGAGTGAATTTTAAGTTGATAATTTTAATGAATGACCAATGGAAAGTGTGGCTTCAAGGATGACACCGGGTTACCAATGATTACACTGACCCTCGTAGTAGAGTGAACTCACATAATATGGTTTATTTCAAATGACGGGCAATAGTAACGTGAAGGTGTAGGTCCGCTTGGGAGCACAGTCCCTTGTCGTCAGTGAGGAGCCACTGGTATCTTGGATTTGTCCCAGCAGCTCACTCTGGTCTCAAGAGGAGGTGCTGGTAGTCTCAGGCTTCTTGCGAGCTTGTGAAAAGATGTACAATTAATAGGGGGTCGTCCACTTTCACTCCCTTTCTCCCTGTCCCGTTTTCTCTCTTCCACTGACTGGAACTCCCAAGGATTTATAAGGAGTGGGGCTGACGAGGTGCAGCTGAGTTGATCCAATTCCAGCTTAATTGACATGGCTGTTACTTTCCCTGCGGCCTCAGTCCAGAGTGCTGATCCTTGGCTTCTTCTGGCCTGTCTGCCAGTGGTGGGGATTGGCGCAGTCCTTTGGGAAGACATGTTGCCACAAAGGGTTAATTATACAGGTCAACCACCAATTTTCCAACAACTGGTGGTCCGGCGCCTCCTTTAATCTGGACAAAATTGCGGCGAGCACACTTGAAATCTCCCCCTGGAAGTCCCCCTCTAGGCCAGGTGAGGCAGTCTATCATCCTCAATGGGACTTCCGCAGCTGATTTTATCCCCTAGGTTGTGTGTCTGGAACTCCAGCCCCGGCTGGAGCCAGCGGATCCGTTCCCATAGCTAACATCCCCAGCTGCATTTGCGGGCCGTTATCTTGGCCCCCCGGAGGCCTAGGCGGAATCGGATTCTCAGAAGACTGCATTGGGCGGCGGGAGCACTCACCCTACCACATTTTCAGCAGATTCAACAAATCTTGGGTCATCGGTATCGGTCTCGTAGTCCTGCCGAAAAAGTAGTGTCTCGGCCCCGTGAGCGGCCGCCGACCCGACCCTCATCGAGGCTTCCAAGGGCAACTCATCAACTGACACCCAGGCAAGAAATGCAAGTTTTGCTTTAAAATTAATTTACATTTAAAATTTGTTTTGTTTGTTTCTTGCAATTCATTGTGCTTTTGAGACACGGGAGGGGTATAATTAGTGGGTCAGAGGTGTATTGTATTATTACGTGACCTCTGTTGGTCCAGCAAAACGGATAATATGGCAAGGCTCTGGAACCAATGGTGCCGGAAAATCAGTGGTGGTTCTGTACTACAGGGGTTCAGCTGCAAAGTATCTTCTTCTGCGGATGTAACAATTTTTTTTCCAAAGTCGGTACATCCGATGTCTTAATTATGTTAAAATTTGGTAAGGCAGATTGCCACCATCCGTGCCGTGCCCTCTTCTCGCGGCTACTATCGGATCAGAGGTTTAGACATCTGAAGTCCCACACCGCCAGATTCAGGAACAACGACTTTCCTACAACCATCAGGTTCTTGAACCGACCTACACAACCTCCGCAGTGGAACACTACTGACCACATCCTGCATTGCCATGGACTTGTTTTCTAATTGTGTTTGTACTATTGTCTTATTTGTGTTTTTGCATTTTGTTTCTTTTCCCTGTCTTGGATAATTTATGTTTTGTTTTCATTGTATCAGTACCTCACCATACATGCGTAAATGATGAATAACTCGTTTCTTGCTTGGCCTTTCAGTGGAGTATTTGCAGGTTGGTGACATCTAGTGGTATAAAAAGATAATACACCACTTCCTTTACCAAAATGATCCCTGAGACCTCTAGTGTTAAATCATAGTCAACACCAACATAGTCGAAACAGACCCAGATGCAGTAGAGAAAGTGAAAGAAATTATAGTGGGCAAGAATTGGAATTATTCTTATTGATGTTTTTCCATCTCTCGGCTGGTAATTAAAAGTTTCAGAAAGCCAGACACAAATGTATAATACTATAATACCACAGCTTGTTATTTGAAATTGGGACACATATATATCCTATAGATTACAACAAATATATTTTTGTTCTGTGAGAGGTAGACATTTTAGCCATGTATAAAGTATACATGATTAATTAAAACAATCAGGATAACCATGTATAAAGCCATGTATAAAGTATACATGATTAATTAAAACAATCAGGATAACCAACATAATCCTGATCCTGGTGCCAGCGGAACTGCCTTTGGATCAATGCGGGGAAAACCAGGGAGATGGTGGTAGATTTCCGCAGGCGCAGCCAGGTCCCCCCGACACCGGTGAACATCCAGGGAATGGACATCGAGAGGGTGGATTCTTATAAGTACCTGGGTACTTATCTGAAGAAGGTTCAGTCTGAAGAAGGGTCTCGACCCAAAACGTCACCCATTCCTTCTCTCCCGAGATGCTGCCTGACCTGCTGAGTTACCCCAGCATTTTGTGAATAAATACCTTCGATTTGTACCAGCATCTGCAGTTATTTTCTTATATTATTCAACAATAAACTGGACTGGACAGAAAACACCGATGCGCTATACAGAAAGGGCCAGAGCAGACTTTATCTGCTAAGGAGACTCGGCTCCTTTGGAGTGCTGCGGGCACTCCTAAGGACCTTCTACAACATGGTGGTGGCATCGGCCATTTTCTATGGAGTGGTCTGCTGGAGCAGCAGCATCTCAGCGGTGGAAGGGAAGAGACTCGACAAGCTGGTCAGGAAGGCCAGCTCTGTCCTGGGTTGCCCCCTTGACTCAGTGCAGGTGGTGGGAGAGAGGAGGATGATGGCAAAACTAACATCGCTGCTGGACAACGACTCCCACCCCATGCAGGACACTGTCACTGCACTGAGTAGCTCCTTCAGTGACAGACTACACCCCAAGTGCGTGAAGGAGAGATATAGGAGGTCCTTCCTTCCCGCTGCTGTGAGACTGCACAACCAGCACTGCTCCCAGCAGTCGAGTCAACAATAACAGCTAAGATCACACAGAAAACTGATGACAATTTATGTATCTTTTATTTATAATGAATGATCTCTTGCTCTTGCTATCCACTTTGCTGCTGTAACACTGTAAATTTCCCCAGTGTGGGACAAATAAAGGAATATATTATATTATTATTAATATAAAAGGAGTCTTCAGATCTTGTGATAATATAGTTAACCAATAGATTTCTCATTACTAATTAAGGTATATATTGTGTATAATTATAATTTGTTTTTGTGTTATAGAAAGTGAAAATATTGGCCTTGAAAAGAGTTAAAGCAGGTAGGTTTAGGTCAGCTATAATGGTAAACTGCTGCAACCTATACTACATTTGTTTAAAACCAAATCTAATGAAATTCTGAAAACGTTATCATGTGTGGCATATATGCTGCCTTTTTTCCATTCCTTATTATGGCCATGTTTTAAAAACAAGCATATGTTTATTTTAAAAAATCATTTAGTGTAATAAAAGCAAGATGCAGCAAATAATTAGATTATATCAACTCTAGTCTCTCATTGATTATCCATCTTTGATCTCAACTGGAATGTTAATAACTTTTGTAATGGTGCATGTTTTCATAAGTTACATTTTTATAAGTAAATAGATTTGTATCTTACTGCATGTTGTGGTTGAAGTGTGGGTACAGTAATTGATGCAATTGAATAATACCATTGCCAAAGTTTTGTATTCTAAATTATGTGTAATTTCACTGATTTGGTTTGTATTGTAACAACTTTGAAGCAAGATATTCATAAATTCAGTATTACAACCACAGTCGACCCTCGTTATTACAGGCCTCTTTATAATGGATTTCGGTTATAATGGACCGAGGTGTCCGTTCATGACAGTGGTTGGCGGATGGCGCACAGAGCAGTATTGGGCATCAGAAAGGCAGTGGTCGGGAGAGAGAGAGCAGTAAAACACTCTTGAAGGGCTTTGAATTATAGACAATAGACAATAGGTGCAGGAGGAGGCCATTCGGCCCTTCGAACCAGCACCGCCATTCAATGTGATCATGGCTGATCATTCTCAATCAGTACCCTGTTCCTGCCTTCTCCCCATACCCCGTGACACCGCTATCCTTAAGAGCTCTATCTAGCTCTCTCTTGAATGGTTGGGCACGGTTTTGTAATGGCTTCAACAAGTCCTGCAATAGGAAGGAACTGCAGATGCTGATTTACCGAAGATAGACACAAAATGCAGAGTAACTCAGCGGGTCAGGCAGCATCTCTGGAGAAAAAGAATAGGTGATGTTTCGGGTTCAGACCCTTCTTCACACTGAGAGTCAGGGACGAGAGAAACTAAAGGTATGAAAAGATACAGAACAAATCAGAGATGGCACTGATGACTCAAGAACGGTGGAGCCCACAATGATCCATTGTTGGCTGAGGAAGAGGTGATAATGATGGAATATAAACAATAAAACTAGCAAGACGACTAGGGTGGGAGGCCGGGGTAGGGGGGACAGGGGTGACGGAGAGACATGGAATGCAACGGTTACTTGAAATTAGAGAAATCAAGCGAAATATGAGGTGCTGTTCCTCCACTTTGCATGTAGCCTCACTCTGACAGTGGAGGAGGCCCAGGCCAGAAAGGTCAGTATGGGAAGGGGTGTTGGGAAGATCAATTGGGAGATTGCGTTGGCCAGGCATCTGGGAGATCGCATAGGCCATGGCCTACGCAATTTCAACATGATCCTGATTAGTTCGGCAAGTGGGCTGACGAATGGTTAATAGAGATTAATGCAAATAAGTGCAAGATTTTCCATTTTGAGAAGTTGTGAAAGCAGGACCTTCATAGTAAATGGCATAGTCCTGGAGAGTGTTGTGGAGCAGAGGGATCTAGGGGTGCAGGTATATTGTTCCCTGAAAGTGGCGTCACAGCGCGATGGGTTGGTCAAGAAGGCATTCAGTATATTGGTCTTCATCAGTCAGGGTAATGAGTTTAAAAGTTGGGATGTTAGGTTACAGATGCACAAGGTGTTGGTGAGGCCCCATCTGGAGTATTCTGTTCAATTTTGGTCACCCTGTTGTAGGAAGCTGTTTGTTAAACTGGAAAAAGAGCAGAGAAGATTTATGAGAATGTTGCCAGGACTTGAGGTCTTGAGTTTTAGCAGAGGGTGGCCTGGCTAGGACTTTATTCCTTGGAGCGTAGGAGGCTGAGGGGTGATCTTGTTGAGATGTGTAAAATCATGAGGAGGTATAGAGTAAATGCACTGCGTAATTTCACCCGGAGTTGGGGAACTAAGAACCAAGGACATAAGTTTAAGGTGAGAGATGAAATGTTTTGAGAAGCTTGTGGCACAACACATCAACACCATCCTTCCTCCCAGCTTTGACCCTCATCAGTTTGCCTATCGAGCAAACAGGTCTACAGAAGATGCCATCAATACAGCCCTCTACACTGCACTGAGCCACCTGGAGCGCCCGGGGACCTATGTAAGAATGCTTTACATAGACTACACCTCGGCATTCAATACGATCATCCCAGGCATACTAGTGGACAAGCTGCATAATAACCTGGGTTTTCCCCCACACATCTGCGCCTGGATAAGAGACTTCCTCACAAACCGCCCACAATCTGTTAAGATCGGCCCCCACAGCTCCTCCACCATTACGCTTAGCATTGGCTCCCCGCAGGGCTGTGTGCTGAGCCCCCTCCTCTATGCTCTGTATACACACGACTGCACTTCTATTCACCCCTCCAATTCAATCATCAAATTTGCAGACGACACAACTGTGGTCGGTCTGATCACTGGAGGGGATGAGTCTGCGTACAGAGACGAGGTCTGTGCTCTGTCCGGATGGTGCAAGGCAAATAATCTAGCACTAAACACAAGCAAGACAAAAGAAATGGTGCTGGACTTCAGGAAACAAAGAGTGGCTCCCACCCCACTTCATATAAATGGGGAGGAAGTGGAGAGGGTCTCCACCTTCAAGTTCCTGGGGACCACCATCTCCCAGGACCTCTCCTGGACTGCAAATACCAAAGCGGTAGTGAAAAAGTCACAGCAGAGACTGCACTTCTTAAGATTACTCCGGAAAAACAGACTGAAGGAGAATCTGCTGGTGACCTTCTACTGCTCCACCATCGAGAGCGTACTGGCATACTGCACTACTGTGTGGTATGCTGGCTGCTCGGCTGCAGACCAAAAGGCCCTCCAGAAGGTCATCAGGACAGCAGAGAAAATTATCGGCTGTCCACTACCTTCTCTGAAGGACATCTCCAGCTAGTGCTGTCTGAACAGGGCCAGAAACATAATCAAGGACAGCACCCATCCAGGACACGAATTGTTTGCTCTCCTGCCCTCTGGGAGGCGCTACAGGTGCCTAAGGGCCAGGACAAATCGACTCAAAAACAGTTTCTTTCCCTGGGCCATAAGAACAGTGAACGGAAGCACATGACTTGACTACTCTCATTTTCGTCGCACATTTTAAAAAAGATTTTTTTTTTAGAATTTTAGGTGTAAAACTTATTCATTATTTATTAGGTTTTTAAATTGTTTTTTTTATTGATACTGGTATTTGTTGTGTTGGTTCGTGTGTCTGTGCAATTGTCTTTGAAAGATATGCACTGTCGCACTGTTATCAGCTGTAGCACTTCTAATTTCGTTGTACCTTGTGTACAATGACAATAAAGGCATATTATTAAATTTAGTAGGAACCTGAGGAACAACCTTTTCCACACAGAAGGTGGTGGGTAAACAAGCTCATCAGGAAGACTGGCTCCGTCCTGGGAGTCTAGTTGGATTCATGATGATGATGATGATGATGAATGTTTATTGGCCAAGTATGTGCATATACAAGGAATGTGCCTTGGTGCTCTGCTCACAAATGACAACACCAACATACAGTTAACATGGAGTTGGTCTTGGAGGGGAGGATGCTGTCTTGGTTGCACAGGTGATTTGGGGCATTTATTTTGTTTTGCACTAATATTTGGGCTTTTTATTTATTTACATTTTCTTTGTTTCTTATGTTATTTACAGAGTACTATGTTTACAGCCTGTTATGTAAATTCATTGTTCTGTTTCAGGACATGACAAATAAACACTCTTGACTTCGTAATGTTGGTCTTATTTTACTATTTTTAAATTATGGTGCACAGGAAACATTCTGTTTAACAATTATGTTTATTCTCCAAATTATAGTGTGGAACCAGGCCCTTCAGCCCAACCTGCCCACACTGACCAATATGATCATATAAACACTAATCCCACCTGCCTGGCCCATAACCTTCTAGACCTATCCTATCCATGTACCTATCCAAATGTTTTTTAAGCATTATGATAGTACCTGCCTCAACTATTTCCTCTGGCAGCTAATTCCGTACACCTACCATAGATTCTCAGGTATTTATACCTCTCACGATCTTATACACCGCTGCAAGATCACTCCTCATCCTCCTGCACTCCAAGGAATAAAGTCCTTGCCTGCTGCACCTCTCCTTATAGCTTTGACCCTCGAGTCCTGGCAACATTTTTGGAAATCTTCTCTGCATCCTTTCCAGCTTAACTTCTTTCCTATAACAGAGTGACCAAAACTGAACACAATACTCCAAATGTGGCCTCACCAATGTCTCGTTTGACTGTAACGTAACATCCCAACTTCTATGCTCGGTCCCCTGACTGATGAGGGCCAATGTGACAAAAGTCTTCTTGACCACCCTCTGTACTTGTGATGCCACTCTCACGGATATGTAGTTGCACTCCGAATTCCATCTGCTCTCCAACACGCCCCAGAGCAATTAGATAGCCAGAACAACTTTTCTCCAAAACTATTTAGATAGATGTTTGGGGAATTTACCACCAGCAGCCCATAATTTTCAAAGACTTGAAATGTGACTATTTGAAGTGTAACTCTGCGTTCCGATTAGGGCGTCCACTGCTCTCACGGGAAGTTGGAACCATGTGTGACTGAACCCTATGGCCGTGCCCAGTCACTCCCTCATTTGCGTCAAAGATTGACAACCTCATTAACCAATTCAAATATAGGAGCACAATCGGCTCTGCAAATTAATTAATTAATTTAAGATATTGATGTATCAGTTGTGCCTGAGATAATAATGTCCTGTCGCGCTATTATACATCCCGGTACATGTGGCAAATCAGTTGTGAAATGACAAGGCCAGGTATTAAATGAAAGAACAATCTGAATATATTACGAGAATATCCTTGTCAAATGTTTTTCTTTCAAACGTTCCCTTGGAATAAATTAAGGTAATTATTACAAATGCTTTTCAAATTGAACATGAGAATCCTGCACCTCTTGGATTCATGTATCTATTAATCCCTTTGCACCTTGCCCAGGTACTTGCGTTCGCGAGAAACCAACCACACAAATGTTGCTACAATCTACCTGTCATGACTCGATGCCTCATTGAGGATGAAGAGGGAGGGATTGGGACTACTGTTACGACGTGTCTCTTGAATGGATACTGGAAGTGTCAATCCACACGAGGAAAGCCAATCCTAATATCCAGTTGTACTTGCTTGGAGTAGCCATTCAAGTGGCGTTCTGTGTCATGATTTCCTTGCTGGCTCAGGTACGCAAGGACGGAAGAGGGCAGGGGAAAGTTAAAATAAGTTGTCGCCTTTAATGATCTGAAATCTCTTCGCAAGTGACTTAAACCAAATGGAAGTAAATAAATCCGACCAGTGCGATAGTTTGATAATTTGGGTAAGTGAGTTCCCACGAACTATAATCAGCCGCTCTCATTTTGCAGGTCCTGCACTCCCTTGAACTCACCTGTGGTGTCCTCCCGTACAGGTGTGATCCCAGCCTTACGAACAGCCATTGCGCCCCGAGTACGGGCGATTGCCTTCGCGTTTTTTTCTTGCTGAAATACGCAATTAACGTGGCGCTGTCACTAAGTTTATGGGGTATTTGTCAACGTCATATGATAAAGTGTAATAACCATTCCGCTTAAGGTGTTTTAATGGGGAAAAATCAACCTGTCGGCCTACACTCATAAACAGGAACTTATTTATCCATTGCCAATATCACTGATGTAATCCATCGTATTCAATTTAAATGAAATCTTTGCACTTGTGTTGATTGGGAAAAAAACCCAATTCTAAATTGTTCTAAATACAGTAAAACTGCAAGGATTCAACATGCTCGAGATGTTGGTGACCGATTGGCAGGGTTCCGATGGAAAATGAATGTTGTTTTATATTAATGCATCAGCAGACTTCTAATTCACTTTTCTAAAATGTTGCAAAGCGTTATCGTGATTTTTCCAGTGAATCTGGTAATTTGAAAGGGAAAGTGGGAACCAGGCATTGGTGGGTGGAAAGGAAGCATGGGAACTGGGGGGAAGAAGCATCACCTGGTGAGTCAGGGGCAAAACCATAGGGATATAACCTATATTGTCAGCCAATGTAAGAGACAATGTAGTTGTCCCTACGGGGAACTGGCCCTCTTAACAGATCCATTTCTGCTTTCTTTTTCTCTAGTCCCCTTGTAGGATGTCCCAGACAGAAACACGAATTACTTCCAGAAAAATTAAATGCACCTGGGGTAGACCTTCATGATCTGCGTGCGCAGTCAGATAATTCCAGAATACATTGACAAACAGTTTGTAACCACCCAGCCTCTTATCCAGTTCTGTTTTGAAGCTGCCTCCTCTACTCTCCCTGACAGCATATTGGCAACTGATTGTGGTGTCACTTCTTTAAATGACCATCCTTGGCATGATGACATGCAGATGATGACACCCGCACAGCATTAACTCTGATTTCTCATTTTTATCTTCTGTGTACCGCATGTTAATCTGGCAGATTTATTTTTATTAACGGAATTTCAGTTATCCTTCAGTATGTTTTATCTGTATGTGTATGTATATTATAACATGTAATGAGCATCCCAGGAGTACAGATTTATTCATTGAAGAGCGCAAATGAGAGCAATGTTACGCTGAACTTTTCAACGCTGTCCATTAGAACCCCAAATTCCACAATAATTCAAATCTCTTTAATTCAATTTGTCACCCACAACAAATTAACCAAGGACATTACCTATATTAAGAATAACATAACACCAGGTTTGGATCTCATGCCATCTCTAAGCACAATGACTTTAAGCACAATGGATATAAGCCAACATAGGACACTTTGGGACTCTGCGACTCCATCTTCAAGGAACCTTACTCCTAGATTCCTCTGCTCTGCAACATTCCCCAGAGCCCTACAATTCACTGTGTAGGTCCTGCCCATGTTAGACTTCCCAAAATGTAACACCTCACATTTCTCTGTGAGGCGTTCACTCAATGAGCGGTCGTTATCTCAAAATCACTGCCTGAAGAGATGGTGGAGACAGAAACTCTCAGTATTTGAAATATAAATACTTGGATGGATACTTAGAGGTATAAGACTATGGGCCAAGAGGTGGCAAGGGAGATTAATTTTGGCCAGCATTGATCCAATGGGCAACTTGACCTCTTTCTGTCTGTAAAGTTCTATAATTCTAGGAAAGAAACTAGAAACTATCTGTTGCTAGATGCCTCTTAATCAACAATTAGATTAGTTTCTGCCAGTTTCTGCCATGATCCTAGTTTCTAGTTGATCCTGGTTTCTGCCATGATCCTAGTTTCTAGGATCATGATGTGGATTTCAATCCAAGCCAGGCACTGTTAATATGTTTGTTGGATTGTATGAAAAGTGGGACATGTCATGTTTTTAATCAAAATAACTGGAACCTTCATGATGAAAATTGTCAGAACAGTGGAAACGTTTGATCATGTTTGAGCTTGTTATTCACATGATGCGATTTTTTAAAAGATATCTGAATGCATGGTTTCTGACACCTTTCTGTGGTGTTACACCCAATCTGTTCAGCCTGTTCTTCATTGCTGTGCCAGATATCCTGAAGCAGTGTAACTTTCAAATTGTTCTGCATCTCTGTCACCTCCTCCAGCCCAGCAAACATTGAAATATCCTACTCGTCCTTTCTTTCCTTGTTAAGACTTCTTCCTTGAGTCTCATTTTAATCACAAAGTGGCCGTACCTTCTGCTACAGAAACTAAAGGTTCCAAAATTCATATTTATATTTTCAGTTCAGACACCCAGCATCATGCAATGTTTTGAGAGGCTGGTCAAGGCGTATATCAACTCTAGCCTGCAAGACAGCCTCCATCCAGGCAATTTGCCTACTTTCATAACAGGTCGACAGCGTATGCCATCTTCTTGGCCCTACAGTGGTCCCTGGAACATCTGGATATCAAGGACACCTACGTCAGATTCTATAATTATAGCTTTGTCTTGAACACTACAATTGCAACAAAACTCATGTCCAAACTCGGACCTAGGACTTAGTAATTCCCCCCACCCCCACCACCACCCTAACCCATGGACAGCAATTATAATGTTCAACATTAGTATTCCGCAAGGCTGCATGTTCAGACCCTTACTATACGCCCCATCACAACTGTGCAGCCAAATTCTGCTCTAACTTAATTTAACAAGTTTGCAAATGACACCACTGTAATGGGCGGATCTCAAATAATGACAGGGCTGCGGGAAGAGATAGAGAGCTTAGTAGGTCAAGATAACAACATTTAAATGTCAGCAAAGCAAAGGAGCTGGTCATTGACATTAGAAGGTGGGGTAATTTACCCATTACAGCCTGCATCAATTATGCTGACATGTAAGGTATTTATTCACAAAATGCTGGAGTAACTCAGCAGGTCAGGCAGCATCTCAGGAGAGAAGGAATGTGTGACGTTTTTCGGGTCGAGACCCTTCTTCAGACTTTTAAAGACATTTACATGCTGACATGTAAAGACATTGTGGCAGTTACCAAGTCACTAGCTATTTAATTCCCCGTTTATTAAATTATCTGTAGTTACATTTTCTAGCCTACATTGTGGGATTAAAACTTGCATCTTTTGATCAATACTCTAGCCCTCTTAATTATGTCCAGCGACATCAATACTAATGTACAAAAAATAAGTTACGAAACCTTTGAACAACAAGATCCTATTTTAAGGCAATATAGACCAGAGTAAGGAGTTTGTACGTTCTCCCCGTGACCTGCATGGGTTTTCTCCGAGATCTTCGGTTTCCTCCCACACTCCAAAGACGTACAGGTATGTAGGTTAATTGGCTGGGTAAATGTAAAAATTGTCCCTAGTGGGTGTAGGATAGTGTTAATGTACGGGGATCACTGGGCGGCACGGACTTGGAGGGCCGAAAAGGCCTGTTTCCGGCTGTACATATATGATGATGATGATGATGAGTTTGCACATATATCTCACATGCACAAAATCAAGAGGCCTTCTTCTTAGATAATTCATGAGGCTAAGATTTTATCATGATTTCGATGGATCTTCCATATAGATAATTAGGGCAATAAAAGTTATGTTAGCAGTCTATCAAAAAAATAGAACTGAGTCAATCTAAGGGATCCATCATCCATATAGTAGTAAGGATGCATTAGCTCCTTAAACTTGTTGTTGCTATTCATTGAGAATACTATGAATATTTGTGCACAAATCTGCCTTTTCTCCAATTTGTTAACCAAAGATGTTTTCAGTCTCATGTTAAAGATTAACAATTAATTTAGCACTAGTTGTTTTTTCAGAAGGTAGTGCAACTGTCTTTCAAGATTTACATGTGGATGTGTTTCCTAAATCCACTCCAGAAAAGTCTGTTTTAATGTTGACATCCCTTGTGTTAAACTCTTCAGACAATGGAAATAGTCTCCCTCCATTGTTTCCCTTAAATAATGAATAATTCAACTAAATCACTCTCTTAACTATTATATTCCAGAGAATTCAATCCTCCTAATTTAATCCCTGTAGTCAAGGTAACATTCTGACCAATCTATCCAGAACTCCCTCTGAGGCTAATATGTATTTTCTAAAATGTAATCTCTAACATTGCACACACTTTGCCAGGTGGGATCATACCAGGGATTTGTATAACATTAATACAACCTTGCCTCGTTTGTATTCCAGGCCTTTAGTATTTTCCATGACATTTGAATCATCTTAGTACGAGAACCACTGAGTTACTTTGGATATCTTCAGTGCTCCATTCAGAGAGTATTTTGTTTAAACTCGTTTATGTGTAAAATGGATAATCTTACAATTGTCAACATTAAAATACATTTACCGTAGTTTACACATTCACTGAAGTATTAAAGTTATAGAGTCATACAGAGATGAGGAAAAACTTTTTTAGTCAGAGAGTTGTGAATCTGTGGAATTCTCTGCCTCAGAGGGCAGTGGAGGCCAATTCTCTGAATACATTCAAGAGAGAGCTAGATAGAGCTCTTAAGGATAGCGGAGTCAGGGGGTATGGGGAGAAAGCAGGAACGGGGTACTGATTGGGAATGATCAGCCATGATCACATTGAATGGCGGTGCTGGCTCGAAGGACCGAATGGCCTACTCCTGCACCTATTGTTTATTGTCTATTGTCTATCAGGAAAACAGGACCCTTGGTGCAATTGGTCCATGGTAACCGACAACCCACCGAAGCAAGTTCCATGTGCCTGTGTTTGACCCATATCCATCTAAACTTTTCCTATACACACTTTATGAGGAATAATCGCCACTGCTTAATTCTCAGTATCAGCTGTGGCTCAGTTGGTGAAATGCTTACCTCAGAGTCTGAAATTTCTGAATTAAATTACCATACCAGAAATGTGAGTAGAGAAATCTAGGCCGATACTTCAGTGGTATAACAAGGAGGTGTTGCGTTATTGAAGGGTCATATTTCAGTTGAGACATCGAATCAAGGCAAAAACTATCTCAAACGTAGATCAAAGAATAACAAAAACAAAATACCTGCTGCAGGTACAAAGGGGAGCAATGCTTGTGGATAAAGTTCATTTAACTGATTAACCTAATTTTAATCTAAATAAAAAAGTGAGTATTAATTATCTATGAGCCTAATTTGTTTAAAATGTCTCTGTATCTTTCTCTGCAGTTCATCCTGCAGGTTCTTTCATTGTTCAGATCCTTGGATAAGCTCAATGTAGAGATCTACAAATGTTATAGTAAACAAAGGAATTTTATGTTTTCAGCAAAATACGCACTTTTAGACAACTCGATGTGTGAAAGGTACTCTAGAAATGCAAGCCTGTCATCATTCCACATTAGAGATTGAAAGCAAGTGTGTTACACTTATGTGGCTATATTGTCATTGTGAGCTGCTGAAAAATGCATGAACTAGCACTGCAGGGACAAGAATTGAACTGTGACTGTCAATTTGGCATGGGGAATATTTAGCAGCATTAATATGCAATGTTACACTAGGTAGAACCATACATTGGAAAATTTAGAGATGTAAATTAGCAACAACAATAATCTGCTCCCAGGAAATTGAGACATCATTGATAGTTTTCTTTTGCTGGCTTAGTTTTGTTGTTTAAAACAGTCTGTGTATAGATCTTATTACATTAATCAAATAGTCTGCTCGGTCACACCACACCAACATGGATCCTGTTTTCGGATCTGTAACTTAATACCACATGTATAGAATCTCTACCTTACCATAATGAATTATGTTGATAGAATGACACTCCTATCATGGTCGTTTATTATGTGTATTTAGCATTTATCTCTATGTGTATGTGGGTTTTTAAAGGATAGTTTGACTTCTATAATGCTAATGGATCTGTATAAAGAAAAGCACAAAACATATGCACCTTTTACCCAGAGTCGGGGAATCAAGAACTAAAGGACATAGGTTTAAGGTAAGAGGGCACAGATTTAATAGGAACCTGACGGGCAACTTTTTCACACAGAGGGTGGTGGGTATATGGAATAAGCTGCCAGAGGAGGTAGTTGGGACAGGTACTAGAATAACATTTAAATGACATTTGGACAGAAGCATGGATAGGAAAGGTTTAGGAGTATAAGCCAAGCAAAGGGTTGTGGGACTCGCGGGGCATCTTGACTGGCATGGGCAAGTTGAGCCCTAGTGCCTGTTTCCCTGCTGTATGACCTCTAATGACTCTATAAGCTTTTGAGAAATCCAAAAAACGTCATACATTTTGCTTCTGTCACGGGGTCTGTGCATCCATAACCTGTTATGCAAAGTGTATTCATTTCATCAGCATATGCTAAGTATGTTGGCAAGCAACTAATAATGTTGGTTGAAGATGAGGATATTTTGAAGGAAAGGGAATAAAAACTTATTTAGTGAAATAATAGTATGTAATGCACAGCAACAAAATAACAAAGCAATTTAGATGAAAGTCAAAGAAACTGCAGATGTTGGAAATCTGAAATATAACTGGAACTGTCTACAGGTCAGACAGCATTAGAGAAAAACAGTTTATGCTTCTGGTCTGAAATTGATTTTTATTTAAGGGTTCTGAAGAAGTGTCTTGGAGCTGGCATGTTAAGTTTCATTTTTCACAGAAGGAACTTCTGACCTTCCAGTATTTTTTATTTTTTTAAGCAATAGAAACATAGAAACATAGAAAATAGGTACAGGAGTAGGCCATTCGGCCCTTCGAGCCTGCACCGCCATTCAATATGATCATGGCTGATCATGCAGCTCAGTAACCTGTACCTGCCTTCTCTCCATACCCCCTGATCCCTTTAGCAAAAAGGGCCAAATCTAACTTCCTCTTAAATATAGCCAATGAACTGGCCTCAACTACCTTCTGCGGCAGAGAATTCCACAGACTCACCACTCTCTGTGTGAAGAAATGTTTTCTCATCTCGGTCCTAAAAGACTTCCCCCTTATCCTTAAGCTGTGACCCCTGGTTCTGGACTCCCCCAACATCGGGAACAATCTTCCCGCATCTAGCCTCTCCAACCCCTTAAGAATTTTAAATGTTTCTATAAGATCCCCCCTCAGTCTTCTAAATTCCAGCGAGTACAAACCTAGTCTATCCAGTCTTTCTTCATATGAAAGTCCCGCCATCCCAGGGATCAATCTAGTAACCTTCTCTGTACTCCCTCTAAGGCAAGAACATCTTTCCTCAGATTAGGAGCCCAAAACTGCACACAATACTCCAGGTGCGGTCTCACCAAGGCCCTGTATAACTGCAGTAGAACCTCCCTGCTCCTAAACTCAAATCCTCTTGCTATGAATGCCAACATACCATTCGCTTTCTTCACTGCCTGCTGCATCTGCACGCTTACTTTCGATGACTGGTGCATCATGACACCCAGGTCATGTTGCATCTCCCCTTCTCCTAATCGTTCACCATTCAGGTAATACAATTTAGATGATTACACTGATCCATCTATTCAATAAAAGGAGCAGCAGGGCTGTTCATCAATAATAATTTGCCCTGCATCTTGCTGCAGATGTTGAAGGAGCGGAGCCTTCTCAAAAAATACAGCCATCTCTGTCCCTTCTTGTACAGGGCCTCAGCATTCCTGGACTAGTCCAGTTACTGTCCAGGTACACTCCAAAGTATTTGTACTCCCTGGTAAACTGCACATCCACACCATTGTTGGAGACAGGGGACAGGGGTGTTCCTCTCCTCCTAAAGACCACCACCAACTCCTTAGTCTTGTCGGTGTTGAGCTGCAGGTGATTCAGCCCACACCACTCAACAAAGTCGTTGACTACACCTCTGTATTCAGCTTCCCTCCCCTCACTAATGCAACCCACAATTGCAGAGTCATCTGAAAACCTCTGCAGGTGGCAGGAAGCGGAGTTATATCTGAAGTCCAAGGTGTAGACGGTGAACAGGAAGGGAGCGAGGGCAAGCGCCAATGTCCTGAGGCAGCCTATACCAGCATCGGCTGAATTCAGCCAGACCAGATCAGGCCTGTGACTTGCATGATATATTTCCACATTAACCCGCCATATATAGAGCATAGATGAATACTCATCAAGATTCTGTACAATTTTACCAAAACCACTCAACCTAGAAACCTGCACGTCTTTGGAGTGTGGGAGGAAACCGAAGAAAACTCACGCAGGCCACGGGGAGAATGCACAAACTCTGCAGGTTTCTTGGTTGGGTGGTTTCAGTAAAATTGTAAATTGTCCCGAGTGTCTTTAGGATCGCTGATCGACGCGGACTCGGTGGGATGAAGGGCCTGTATCATAATCATAATCATACTTTATTAGCCAAGTATGTTTTGCAACATAGTATGTTTCCCCTCTGTATCTCTAAGCTAAACTAATCTAAACTAAGCAGATGCCAAAATCTTGAGCAAAAACAAAGTGCTGGAGGAACTCAATGGGCCAGGAGGAGTCTCGTTTAGTTTAATTTAGTTCATTATTGTCATGTGTACGGCAATGTGAAAAGCTTTATGTTAATGGCTATCCAGTCAGCGGAAAGACTACATGATCAATGTAGTCTTAATGTTCCCATTGTTGGGGGAGTCCAGAACCAGGTGAAAAACCTTTTCACCCAGAGAGTTGTGGAATTCTCTGCCACAGAAGGCAGCGGAGGCCAATTCACTGGATGAATTTAAAAGAGAGTTAGATAGAGCTCTAGGGGCAAGTGGAATCAAGGGATATGGGGACAGATTGCCAATTGCAGGCACAGGTTACTGATTGTGGATCAGCCATGATCACAATGAATGGCAGTGCTGCACCTATTTTCTATGTTTCTATGTATAGATTGTTGATGTTCATTGTGTATTCACCAATAAGGCTGCTGTTTCTGTGAAGTAAATCATGTTGAATATGGTCAACTCCAACCTGTGCTTGATGTTTTGGAACAACAAATATTTGGGAATACTAATTAACACTCAACACAATTGAAGAGATCAGATAACTTTGAAAGAAACAAAGCCTAGGTGATTCCTGTAGTAAATGTAGTAATATAATCTTGGAGCTCAGTTAACACCTATGTGGGTATTTATTGTTTGTTCGATTTATTCTATTCTATACTCATAATTGAAAGAAATGCTACTTAGCAGCCAGCATGATTCACTCTTGGCAGAATAATCATATGGTAGAAAATCGTGTTATAAAAGAAAATCATGAAAAGAAACCACCATGAAATGCAAAACAAAGGCTATTGCTATATTTGTTATATGCATTTGTTGTAACTTTCAGACACAGTAATAAATACTACAATAAATTGCCTATTAATTTACAATGGCCAACTGGGTTGCATATCCATGCATAATAATAGTGTCTAAGTTGTTTGTCTGATTGACGTAATATAATATAATAATATATTCCTTTATTTGTCCCACACCGGGGAAATTTGCAGTGTTACAGCAGCAAAGTGGATAGCAAGAGGCATTCATTATAAATAAAAATAAAGATAAGGATAAATTGTCATCATTTACTGTGTTACTCCTTTACTGTTACTGTTGACTAGTCTGTTGACTGGTCTGCTGGGAGTAGCGCTGGTTGTGCAGTCTCACAGCAGCGGGAAGGAAGGACCTCCGATATCTCTCTTTCACACACTTGGGGTGAAGGAGTCTGTCACTGAAGGAGTTACTCAGTGCAGTGACAGTGTCCTGCATGGGGTGGGAGTCATTGTCCAGCAGCGATGTTATCTTTGCCATCATCCTCCTCTCTCCCACCGCCTGCACTGAGTCGAGGGGGCAACCCAGGACAGAGCTGGCCTTCCTGATCAGCTTGTCAAGTCTCTTCCCCTCTGCTGCTGAGATGCTGCTGCTCCAGCAGACTACTCCATAGAAAATGGCTGATGCCACCACAGTGTTGTAGAAGGGCCTCAGGAGTGCCCCCTGCACTCCAAAGGACCTGAGTCTCCTCAGCAGGTACAGTCTGTTCTGGCCCTTTCTGTACAGTGCATTGATATTTTCAGTCCAGTCAAGTTTATTGTTGAGTAAACACCCAGGTACTTATAAGAGCCCACCCTCCCAATGTCCATTCCCTGGATGTTAACCGGTGTCGGGAAGACATGGCTGCGCCTGCGGAAATCCACCACCATCTCCCTGTTTTTCTCCGCGTTGATCCGGAGGCAGTTCCGCTGGCACCAGTCCACAAACTCCTTGATCAGTTCTCTGTACACCCCGTCATCGTCGCCTGTGATGAGGCCGACGATGGCAGAGTCGTCAGAGAACTTCTGTAGATAGCAGTTTGCTGAGCTGTGCCTGAAATCTGCAGTGTACAGGGTGAACAGGAAAGGAGTGAGCACTGTTCCCTGTGGAACCCCTATGCTGCAGACCACCATGTCTGAGACATGTCCATAATATATTGTCAGATTTTAGTTTCATTGTTTCCTTCACAGCTACAGATGTTCAATGTTCCCTCAGCCTGTGAAAATGTTTGGAATTTGACCAGTGGAACTACCATGGCACAGGTTCTTAACCAAATGTAAGTATTTTAATTTGTAAATATTTTTTTTATGTTGTGAGCTCCACCTGAATCTTGATAAAATGAAGCAACAGTCCTTTCTGCATTTATTTAGTGAGGCCATATTGATACAGAACGGGGGAAACTACAGCTGTCAGGGTCAAGTCCAGTGACAATTTATCAGTTGTGGGAGGGAGGGAGGGAGAGAGGGAGGGAGGGAGGGAGAAGGCCAAATGCCTGAGGTTACTCCAAGGGCAAGGGAATAGGATGGGATGGGGTTGGTTGATTGGGGGGGGGTTTGGATGTTGGCAAGAGGAACAATATGATGTGCCCACATCAAATGGCAATTTTAATATGAGCCTTATCATTTTGTCTTGGCTCTCAATGGAAGAATCTGTTAGGCCACACCTATATTTCTGATTGTGATGGTTTAAAATATTACTGCTGCTCATGAGCTCCTCAAGAATACCCAGTTCTGGATTCCTGAATGAATTTTTACCGACCTCTGGCATAAAGATATGAGCCATACAGTAAAATAAGGATATTTAAGTGCAGTAGCTGTTTACTGGTCTCTTGTGGAAGTGTCAGAAAACAGGGAGAAAAGAACTAAAGCAACAAAATGGGAAATTTCTACTCGTTTGTATTTACAAATGAATGACTGTGCTTCTTTAGTTTTGTAACAATTTTTTTCTGCAATCCTTACAGAGACCCGTCTTGGTTTAATGAATCATGGTTGAGTCGCATTAAAAGTGACGTGGGTGAGAATTCTAGATTAAAGGTCAGTACTGAAAGCTATAATCTTCATATTTCCAAAGTTTAAAGCCTCATTGGCATTGTTATAATTTTTTTGTTTTTTACAGATAAAATATGCTACCCACATTATTTTAGCAAAGCCTTTTAAAATATAGGATCTTGCATCTTTTTCAGCAGCTCTGAGGTGAAAATGATGAACTTAATTTTCTAGAAATATGTAAACTTTAGGATTAATTCCATAGTATTAATCTGTTGTTGAAAGGCACAGTAATCTTTATTTCTTGAGATTAATGGAAAATGTAGAATAGTGAATGGTTTAAATTACAAATACATGGTAGCTTTTAATAGGTTGCAAAATGGCATACAGTAAACCCTTGTTATTTGGGACCTCTTTATAAAGGATTGCTGTTATAGCGGACTGAGGTCCCCCCACTGTAATCAGACACCACTACCTCTTTAAGAATACAGGCTACTAGTTGACATTGACAAGGATTTGACATTGACAAGCAATGGCTTCCATTTACACTTGGGCAATGATGAAGGACACAGAATGCTGGAGTAACTGAACAGATCAGGCAGCATCTCTGGAGAGCATAGATAGGTGACATTTGGGGACGAGACCCGCCACTGGACCGCAGCACCACAAAGTTGAGATCCGTGGCAGTGCTGGAAGTTACAGCTGCTCCCTGGTCTCTCTGAGCTAGGACCACCGAAGCTGCTGCCGACGTACAGCACCACCCCAGCCAGGACTGCAACACCATCTCAGCCACCTCCAGGCCAGACCTACCGACCTTCACCGCCAGGCTGAGCTGTTGCAGCCCCGGCCTGCCGCCCTCCCCAGCCGCTTCCAGGCTGGACCTAGTGCCACCATTGCCGACTCACACAGCTTCCTTGGCTAGTTCCAGGCTTTGCCTGCTGCCAGCAGACCAGGGCCATCAACTCCCCTGGATTCCAGCCCCAGTTCGAGACTGAGACTCCGAAGATGGGTCTCGACCCGAAAGGTCACCATATTCTCCAGAGATGCTGCCTGACCTGCTGAGTTACTCCAGCACTTTGGTCCTTTCATATATTAATCAGCATCTGCAGTTCTTTGTTCCTACTATTTATACAATAATACTAATCCTTTACTTGGTTATAGTGGACGATCGGCAATAACAGACACCAATCTCCCCCCCCCCCCCCACCCCATGGTCTGTTATAACAAAGGTTTACTCTACTTATTAATCCAATTACAATTTCACCAGTAGTGTAAGACTTGATCAAGAAGGAATGAAGTGCAGACCTGCACTGGTTCCACGTTTCTGCACTTAAGATTGAATGTTTTATCTGCTCTGACTTACAACTGTAATGTTTCTCAAGCCAGCAGACTTTAAAGTTTTATACATTTTATATGGGTATGTTCTTCTCCGCAGTTGAATAATCTAAAGAAGATTCTCCAGATGGTTCTCAGTTATTATCATGAGGTAAGGTTTTAAGTTACAGTGTGTGTGTGGATAAAGCCAACCACTTTCCATTTTGTTTAGACTACCTATTTCTTTGTTACATTCTGCACCTCCACCTAAATCTCAATCCTGCTCTCACTTAAAATTCTTATCCACATTTTTAATTCCATATTTCTCAATTTGCCTTTTTACCTGGTTCCTGACCTTCCCCACCCCTCTCCCAAGATTTAAGAAACAGTCAGACAGGTACATGGATAGGACAGGTTTGGAAGGATATGAACAAACGCGGGCAGGTGGGACGAGTGTAGCTGGGACATGTTAGCCGGCATGGGCAAGTTGGGCCAAAGGGCCTGTTTCCACACTGTATTACTCTATGACTCTATGACAACGCAAGCCAAAGTACGTAACGCAACCTTTGGGCAAATGCGATAGTAGTTTGGCAATCAGTATGGTGGTGTAGGTTCAAGAGCCCGATAGTTGATGAAAATAAGCTGTTCTTGAACCTGGAGATAACAATTCTCAAGCTTCTGCACCACCTTGAGATGAGAGTGTGGTCAGAGTGATGTGGGTATTAGCTGCCTTCTTGTGATAACATCTCCTATAGATCCCTTCAATGGTGGGGACGTTGATACTCCATGATGGACCAGGTAATATCCATGGGTTTCTGCAGCCTCCATCATTCCTGAGTGATTGAGTTACTGAACCAGGCTGTGATGCAGCCAGTCAGCATACTCTCCACCATACACCTGCAGAGGTTTGACTGAGTATTCAGCAACTTCTGGAAGTGTTTGTGAGATTTGTTCATCCTAGCATTAGTGCTAGGCATGGGATCAATGTATGCAGTCCAACCTTGCAAAGGTGGGAAAGACCTCAGCTCCCTTGTCCGCATGCACAATCAAATTTGCCTTTGGTTATCATTCCCTAAATCCCTCCAGCACTCTGTGCCTTGTTGACCTTTTCCTCTCTTCTGTTCTGTCTCTTCAATAGGTTGATGATAATATTTCTTCAATTATCTTGTCTCCGAATACTATCCCTTAACTCTCAATCCTACATGAATAACAGTTCCAATTATCAAAGATGTGTTTATTCATATTGAAGATTTCAGGGTTTACCAGTTTAAAGAAGCTTTATCAGGCTTTTATTCTCTTGTTTGGGTTACGATTTGAATGGGTGAGAATTTGAAAAGTCACACATGGAAGAGATTATATATTTTTTAAGTCAGGCTTAAGACCTGAATTTTGTTTTAATCTGCAAGCCAAATCTACTTTATTTTTAACCATTATTTTCAACATTGCTTTGCTAAGTACATGGCTTCTGAGGGCATTTCTGTGTCTTCAGTACATCAGAGTACATCAGAGCTAGTCTGTGTGAATCCGAACATGGATTCCAGTTAGTTACTGTTTGTCACTGTGTCTTCATTATCGTAGCTTAATGAAGCCATTGTTTAATATTCTATTGCCTCGATAGTTGAACAACTAATTTAGCATAGAGTTGCAATTTAAAACTGTTTTTTAATGATCTGGATGGCTTAATTCTGGATTTGGTTGTGTAATTCCAAATCATCTTTTAAAATATTAGACACAAAATGCTGGAGTTACTCAGCGGGTCAGGCAGCATCTCTAGAGAAAAAGAATAAGTGACATTTCAGGTCGAGACTCTTCTTCAGACATTCCAGTTTGAAGAAAGATCTCGACCCAAAACGTCACCTATTCTTTTTCTCCAGAGATGCTGCCTGACCGGCTGAGTTACTCCAGCATTTTGTGTCCATCTTTGGTGTAAACCAGCATCTGCAGTTCCTTCCTACACATTTTTAAATAGTTGATGTGATTAAATGGCTAATAGACATTTAAGAATGATTTATTTTATTATATAAGTAATGGCATGTTTTCCAGCTCCACTGTTAATAATTGAAAACCATTTACAGGTTCTCGGCCAACAAATTGCAGAATCTCTTCACCCAGATTTGAGTCTAGTTGTAGACCATGCAGATGTATTGGAACTCGGTAGATTGCTCCAACTGATTTTGGGATGTGCAGTAAACTGTGAGAGGAAGGAGGGTATGTATAGATACCTAACAATCAATAATATATAATTTTACACTGGGAGAACATTACAATCAGTCCATTGTACTTTTCTGGTGCCGAATTAGAAAGAGTTTCATATTTGTACCCTGCCTGACCCCTGAAGAAATTGATTGATGCTGGGATAAGAATTGTTGGAAAATTGGCTAACCCGACCACTGCCTGTACCTTTTGCTGAAAACCCAGATAGAGGGTTCAGGCTACTCTACGGTGGAATCATCATACATGAAGTGACAATTTTTACACAACATTCCCACAGTTGTGCTCAATTCCCACAGTAGTCATTGGTGCTCCTTCCTATCCTAGGGAATTAATTCCAAATATATCACTGTTGCTGCCAACCTAACTGATAACTACTGTTTTAATGCAAACGTTGAGTTGAAGCTGCATCATATATAAAGATCAATTACTAACTTATTGATTTATTATCCCATGCAGAATGTAGAACATAGAACAGTACAACACAGTTGAGGCTCTATAAGGCACTGGTAAGGCCACATTTGGAATATTGTGAGCAATTTTGGGCATCGTATCTGAGGAAAGATGTGCTGGCTCTGGAGAGGGTTCAGAGGAGGTTTACAAGAAGGATCCCAGGAATGAGTAGGTTAACCATGAGGAGCGTTTATTGGCACAAAATACATTCCGATCCCGGCAGCATCCTGGTGAATCTCTTCTGCAACCTCTTCAGACCCTACACATCCTTTTTGAAATGTAGTAACCAGAATTGCACAAAATACTCCAAAATAGAGCCAAAATAGCGTTTTTAAAAAAGTGAGAACGTGACTTCCCAACGTTTATACTCAATGTTCTGACCAATGAGGGGATGATGCTTTTGCCTTCTTCACTAGCTTATTGACTTATGTTGCCAATTTCAGGGAGCTATGGACTTGCACCCCAAAGTCCCTCTGAACATCTATGCTCCTAAGGATCCTGCCATTCACACAGGACTTTCTTCTTGCATTTCACCTCCCAAAAGATATTACTACACATTTGACAGATTAACTTCTAGGTACCATTTCTCTGCCCAGATTTCCAACGAATCTACATCCTGCTGTATCCATTCATCGCCTGCCTCATATCCACTAACTCCATCAATGTTCATGTCTTTTGCGCACTGACTAATCAGATCTCCTGAATTTCATGCAAATCATATAACATTTTGTATCCAATTTATCAACTCACCATAGATTCTGTGAGACCGAATCCTCTGGACCAACCTAACATGAGAGATCTTGTTAAATGCTTTAACGTCTATCTGGACAACATTCACTGTCCTACCTTGATCAGTTATCTTGATCATCTCAAAAAAAAAGTAGTCATATTTTTACATATATAATACAAATGGAACTGATAAAAAGAATTCCACAAGTGATCAGATATATATCTGAGGATGTAGTGGGAAACTAAAGATGAAATTATGGGACCTTGAGCTGAGATATATGATTCATGATTAGACATGGATGAAGTGCCTGATGACAGAAGGGTGGCTAATGTTGTGCCTTGATTTAAGAAGGGCTGCAAGGAAAAGCTTGGAATTTATAGACCAGTGAGCCGAACATCTGTGGTGGGTAAGCTACTAGAGAGGATTCTGAGGGATACGTTATATTTGTGTTTGGACAGATCGGGGCTGATTAAGGATAGTGTAGTTTTGTACATGGAAGATCGTGTCTTACAAATTTGATTTGAGGTTGAAAAAGGTTGACGAGGACAAGGCCGTAGGTGTTGTCTATATGGACTTCAGCAAGGCCTGTAATAAGGTTCCGCATGGTAGACTGCTCTGGAAGGTTAGATCACATGGGATCCAGGGAGAGGTAGCAAACTAGATCTATAATTGGCTTCATGGAAAGTAGCAGAGGGTGGTGGAAGGGGTTTTTCGGGCTGGAGGCCTGTGACGGGGTCTGCCTCATGGTTCAGTGCTGGGCCCATTGCTGTTTGTGGTTTATATGAACAATTTGGATGAGAATGAAGAAGGCATGATTAGCAGATTGCACTAAAGTGGATGGTATAGTACATGGTGAAGATGGTTATTAAAAATGACAGCTGGATCTTGATCAGTTGGACAAGTGGCCTGAGCATTGGTCAATGGAGTTTAATGCAGATAAGTGTGAGGTGTTGGATTTTGTGAAGTCAAACAAGGGCAAGACCTTCACAGTGAATGGTAGTGCCCGGGGAGTGTCATAGAGCAGAGGATCTTGGAGTATAGGTACATAGTTACCTGAAAGTGCAGTTAAGAAGGCTTTTAGTACATTGGCCTTCATCAGTCAGGGTATTGAGCATAGAAGTTGGGATGTTTTGTCACAGTTGTACAAGACATTGGTGAGGTCACATTTGGAGTACTGTATTCAATTTTGGTTTCCCTGCTGTAGGAAGGATGCCATTAAGCTGGAAAGAGTGCAGAGAAGATTTACGAGAATGTTGCCAGGACTTGAGGGGCTAAGTTATCGGGAGAGGCTGGGCAGGCTGGGACTTTATTTCTTGGAGTGCAGAAGGCTGAGAGATGATCTTATAGAGGTGTATAAAATAATGAGGCAAATAAATGTAGTGAATGTGCAGAGTCTTTTAACCAGCATCGGGGAACAAAAATAAGAGGAGATATGTTTAGGGTGAGAGAGACAAGATTTAACAGGAAAGGTTTAGAGGGATATGGGCTAAACTGAGGCAAATGCGACTAGCTTAGATGGAGCATCTTAGTCAGCATGGATGAGTTGGTTTGAGAGGCCTGTTTATGTGCTGTATGACTCCATGACTCTATGATTGATGGCTATTAAGATTGAATACTTTTTGATTTTGAGAGCTCAAAATATTTTACTTTTAATTACAGAACACATCCAGAATATCATGACGTTGGAAGAGTCTGTGCAGCATAATGTAATGACCGCTATTCAAGAAGTAAGGAAACACAGATTTAAATGCATTCCAACTTTAGTACAGGAGGTACTTTGTTGAATGCAGTAGCCTTTCACAACTAAGAAAGACCAGGATAGAATAACAAAACCTAATTTGGAAACTTGTCCTTGCCCTGTTGGATCTAAATGTGCCTCCATCCCCAAAATAACATGATTTATTCTTGTTGATTCAACAATGCAGATGGTGCTGGACAATAAATGCTATCTTTGTCAGTAATGCCACATTTGAGAAAGACTAACCAGGGAAATAAATATGCTGCATGCAATGTACTGTGCAGAAGTGAGCTATTGTTAAATATAATATAGAAATAATTATCACTAAAAAGCTGAAAATACTGTATCAACAAAGACTGGATATAATGAAAGAACTTTCATTAGTGTTAAAAAAAACCATTTTCAATTGTCTTGAATGTTGCACCCTTAAAAGGCAAAAAGGTGAACCTGGAAATAAGTGCTATTGATAGGATTGATTACAGATTTTGTAATCATTGTGAGCATGTTTCTTGAAAGATTTAAAGGTTCAAGAATAGCTATAAACATTAGTGTCATTAGTATCATGGGAAGCAAATTACATTTGTTAAGTTTGTGAATTGGGTTGTCCTGACAATAACAAAATCACTCATAAAGCATGTCATAAAAATAAAATAAATAAAGTTTGCCATCTTTAACAGCAACAGGTGCAGGCTCTAAAACCAGATATTTGAATGTTTATATTGGTATTCCAGCTGCTTAATTGGATGACCTAATATTGACCAGTATTGTGATTAATGAGCATGCTCCAAATGAGCTGTGTCTAATTGGGGGTCTCCCCAAGTAGAATGAGAGGAGGAGAGGTCATGGCTCCCCAGCAGAATTCCTGCATCTGCAAGCTTCCTTAATGGAAACACTGCACTGTTTCTTGAAGAAAGTTTCTTCTGAAATTCTTGCTGCCTTTTCTGCCAGTCATGCCAAATTCCCCAGTGCTTGTAGATGCCCCTGGTGACACCAAGCACTTTCTGTATAGGGATAATACTTTCCTATTTGGTATACACTATATCTGATGCTGCCTGTCCCGCTGAGTTACTCCAGCAATTTGTGCCTGCCTTCGATTTAAACCAGAATCTGCAGTTCTTCCCTACACATTTTGTCCGTTCCACTGCGAAATCTCCTCGAGGTATGTCTACTTTGAAGAAGTTCTCTGACGAGCGTTACATTTTATCTCTGTACCGCCCACTCCCCTGACATCAGTCTCCCCTGTCATCAGTCTTGACCCGAAACATTACCCATTTCTTCTCTCTTGAGATGCTGCAAGTCCTGCTGAGTTACTCGAGCATTTTGTGTCTACCTTCGATTTAAACCAGTATCTGCAGTTCTTCCTAATACATTATGTCTGCTATTGCTAACAGAATAATAATTTATTATTGTATGGTATAAAAGAAGGTCAATCCAGCCATCAAGTCTCTGTCAGCTTTCAGAACAAGTCGTGGCAAATAGAGTTAATTGACACGTGCACAAGTAGGTGAGGTACACGTACAATGAAAATCTTACTTGTGGCAGCATCACAGGTACATGGACTCAGACAAATATACAAAAACAAATTACACACAATGCATCCATTAATCACATATACAATTTCGATAAGAAAGAAGACCGTGCTAAAAATGCAAGACATTAGTGCAAAACACAATTGGGAAAAAACAGTCCATGGTAGTGCTAGGTGGATCAAAGTGACACGGTAGGATTCGGATTTTGCAAAGTGCTGAAATAACTCCGGGGGTCAGATAGCATCTCTGCAGAACATGGATCGGAGAAGTTTCTGTTTGGGACCCTTCATTAAACTAATGTTTCATCCCATCTTATCTAATGTCTGGAGAAGGGTCCCGACCCCAAAAGTCACCTATCCATGTTCTCCAGTGATGCTGCCTGACCCCTTGAGTTACTCCAGCACTTTGTGTCTTTTATTGTAAACCATCATTTGCAGTTCCTTACAGGTCACAAAGTGCTGGAGTAAATCAGCAGGTCAGGCAGCATTTCTGGAGAACATGGATAAGTGATGTTTTGGATCGAGATCCTTCTTTTTGTCCTTTTTTGTATTAACCATCATCTGCAGTTCCTTGTTTATACTTCTGCAGTTCCTTGTTTATACTTCTGCAGTTCTTGTTTGGTTGGCTTTGCAGGTTGGTTCAAGAATCTGATAGTTTTTGAAAATTAACTGTTCCCGAACCTTGTGGCATGGGACTTGAGGCTTCTATGCCTCCTACCTGATGGTAATAGTGAAAAGCAGACATGACCTGGATTGTAGGGATCCTTAATACCACATTCTTGAGGCAATGCCTCTTGAGATGCAATCCCATCACTTGCAATCCTCATTTAATTCTCTGTATCACATTCTGTCTTACTTGCCCATTAACTTGATTCTGAGTATCTTGCTACCCACTAGGGATAATTTACAGTCATTTACAGTAACCACTTAACTAACTAATCAGCATGTTCTGGAGATGTGTGAGGAAACTGGGAGAGAACCCATCCAACCACTAGGAGAAGGTCTTGACCACCACACCTGCTGCATCAATGTATTTTGCTGATGTTAATGGAAGTAGATTGGAAGGGGTCAAAACGAACAGTCTGAAGAAGGGTCTTGACCCGAAATGTCACCCATTCCCCTCCAGATTTGCTGCCTGTCCCGCTGAGTTACTCCCGCTTTTTGTGTCTATCTTCGGTTTAAACCAGCATCTGCAGGTCCTTCTTACACAAAGGCAGTATATTGATTGTTTAACTTTTCATTGCAGCTCATGAGTAAAGAATTGGCAGGACCATTTGCTGAAGCATCTGGAGATTTGAATGAACGGGTAACTAATATATGGTCACATTTTACTTTGTTTACGTTTGAATCCACATCTGGAATAAAATATATTTTTAACAAACTTGATTCTAACAAATCTAGATTTCAGCTATTCTTTTAAACCCATAAAGTAGTATTTATTTTAGATTAAATAAAATTAGATGTTTATTCACTGTAATCAGTTCTATTCTCAAATATATAAGAGTCATAAATACATTGTCAGTGTTGAGCTTTTGCCAAGGTTAACAGCTGTGGAAGTTAAAGAGAAGCCAGGTGTGTAGCTGGTGAGGAGATGCCATTCCTTATTTGAAGAAAGTTGAGCACATTGTCACTGTTGACAATCATGCGACAGCCATGAAGGTAGAATTTGGATGGGAAGCAAGCAAGGCATTAAACAAAGTGTGCTTAATTTGATAAGGAGAAGTGGTATCAAATGACTGGCTGGCTTAAATTGATTAGGGGGAACACCATCCCACACACTAGGGACAATTTACAATTTTGCCAAAGCCAATTAACCTGCAAACCTGTCTTTTTAGTGTGGGAGGAAACCGGACGCCGGGAGAAAACCCATGCAGTCACAGGGAGAACGTACAACTCCGTACAGGCAGTACCCATAGTCGGGTTCAAACCCAGGTCTCTGGTGCTGGAAGGCAGCAGCTCTACCTCTGTGCTGCTCTGCCACCTTCTTTCCTAGAGTTGCAAAATATTAAACATTTAAATATGCTATATCTACCATCTGTGAATGGCCTAATCCAGTGGACTGTTTGTACAAAATGCAGGATTTATTTGAAGTTTATGTTTACAGCTGCAAAAAGCTCTGGAAAACCTCAACGAGGCCTTGGTCCAGAAGGAGGAACTAACACAGAGGTGCCAGGAATTGGATATACAGGTCAGTGTGCAGAAACCCACTGTGTAATCTACAGTTGGAGAATGGTCCTTGCCTGTAGCAAATGGCCCAATGTATTTATAATGTGAGACATCAACATCTTCAGCAGTAATCTCAGATTATGTAGGAGTAAAGATGTGAAAGAAATAAGTTTGGAACATATTAAGTGTACACCTGCCTTGTGCATTCACAAAAAATATATATTAAATAGAATGAGAAATGGTTGCAGTCTGGATTCTTTTGGGTAAATGATTCTTGATTTGCTCTGTGCTTGTATGAAACAATGGTTCCCTTCAGGTGAAGACACAAAGTGCCAGAGATACTCAAAGTACAGAATCTCTGGAGAACATGGAGAGGGGATGTTTTGGGTTAGGACCTGTCTTCAAATGGATTGTGGAGTCAGGGGAGAAAGCTCGAAGAGAGATGGGACAGGAGAAAGCCTGGTGAGTGGTTGTGGTAGGAGGGGGGGAGAGGGGGGGTTGATAAGCAGATGGTTGGACAAAGGCCAGAGATGAAAAGACAGAAGGTGTGATAAAAGAATGGAAGAGTTGTGAATTGTGAAGCCAGAGGAAAGATTATAATTGCAAGGGGAAGGGGTGAAATGGGAGAAAGTTCAAGTGGGGCACGGGGTAGGAAGGAGGAAGAAATGATCCAAAAAAAGAGGGCAGGGTTGTTTATAGGTTGGTTACCTAAAATTGGATAATTCACTGTTCATACCATTTGGTTGTAAGCTGCCTAAGTGGAATATGAGGTGTTGTTCCTCCAGTTTACCTCTGGCCTCACTCTTGCGATGGAGGAGGCCCAGGACAGAAAAGTCAGGATGGGAAGGGGAATTCAAATGGAGCAACCAGGTGATCTCGCAGTCCTTGGTGGAGCGCAAATGTTCGGCAAAAGGGTCGCCGAGTTTACAATTGGGGGGAGTAGATTTTTCTCATTTAAAAAAACCAGTTAACTTAAAGAAGAAGACAAAGCGGTTAATTTAAAGAAGATATGCTTTATTTTAAAGAAAGATTAATTTCATTCTTTTTTAAAAAAAGTACATCCATCCCGCTCAACGCCTGATCGGTCCGGGTCCCACGTGGGGGGAGCGCTGCCGCTGCTCTTCCCACTAACTCGCCCACTCCGCCCACCTTGAAATCCCCTCCTCCAATCCCCCCCCCCCACTCACCTACTCCATCCCCACTCAACCCCTTCCTCCCATCCCCCGTCACTGACTCACCCACTCCAACCCCCCTCAGCCCCCCTTATCCCGCACCCCCCCTCCATCACCCACTCACCCGCTCCCACCACCACCCCCCTCCCCCCCCCCCCGGCCGGGAGAACGAGCTTTGTTTTCGACGTTAGTCCGCGGCGACCCACGATATTTCAACTTTGCGATGGTGCAAACGGCAGCGACACATAGCGAGCCACAGCTCACTTCAGGCAAAGCGAGGGGGGACGCAGTGGTTGAGTGGGGGAGGGGAGGGGGTAGATTAGGGGGGGTTGAGGGGGGATGGAGATGGTTGAGTGGGTGAGGGAGGGTTGAGGAGAGGGGGGTTGAGGGGGGATGGAGTGGGTGAATGGGGGGGAGGGAGGGTAGGAGGCGAATTCAGGGGGGATGGTGTGGGTGAGTGGGGGGGGGGGAGGGGAGGAGTGGGGAATAAGGGGGATTGAGGGGGATGGAGTGGGGGGGAGGAGGGGAAGGGGGAAGTGGGGGAGGGGAGGGTGCCAGACCAATGCAGGGGAGGTTTGGGGGGTTGAGGGGGGATGGAGTGGGTGAGGGAGGGGGGTGAGGGAAGGGGGTTTGAGGAGGGATGGAGTGGGTGAGTGGGGATCGAGTGCGTGAGTGGGGGCGGAGGGGGGATAAGGGGGGTTAAGGGGGATCGAGTATGGGGGAGTGGGGGGGAGGGGGAGTGGGGGAGGAGAGGGTGCTGGACCAATGCGGGAGATGTTTGGAATCAACGAGCGGCAGGGGGCTGCTGAGTCCACGAGCTGCTGCTAACTTAAATAGATGCTCTCCTCCCCCCGCCCCCCCCCCCCCCCCGCTGGGAGGACCGGCCTGCCCCGCGCCTGACCTTCCTCCCATCATGCAGCGCGGCGGCAGAGGGTCCAACAAGATGGCCGTCATCGCCGAAGATCGCCGCCGTGCTGCAGGAGAGGCTTTGGGTCCATGGCTCGCTCTGGCTGCAGCGCTGACGGCACGGGGCCGAGGTGAGTGGCACCCTCTCCCCTTCCCTGTCCCCACTCACCCACCCATAGCCCCAGGGGACACACCCCGCCCGGCAACGGGCTTCGTCGGTTGGAGAAGGTTGCCGGGCCCGCAGGATCGTCAGTTGGGGGAGGGTTGCCCCAGGAGAGGCCTGCAGGGGAGATTTGGACCCAACGGGTCCACGCCAGTCTAGTTGCTGGTTAAATGCTTATCAAAATTATGAATAAATCTATTTATACACATTAAATGTTAAATGCTTATCAAAATAGGTAATCCTACATGATAACACAAGTATAACATTGACTTGACATTCAAGTGGTTAGTAGCAAGCTAAACAAAGATTTGGTGCTCCTTTCACCTTGGATGGAAGGGAAGAGAATTAGGGATATATATCAATGCAACTTGTTCTAATGCAATTCCAGTGCCTTGCTGCATACTGATGTTAAAAGATAATTTTAAGCATATTTCTTATAGTCTATTTCAGGGAAAGGGAGATGCGATGTGAAATCTTCACTCAGTGCTGTTAGACGAAAAGGTTTCAAAAACTGGTTAAACTGTTTCTTAAAGGAATATTCTATCTTTGTTTTTACCATAGAACTTATTGTTTATAAATTCAGATTTTCATCACAATTGAGGGATGAGAATAAATGTGCAATATAGATTGCTGCATCAATCAGGGTAACGACATCATGCTTTGCAGGTTCAAATGTAGAACACGCACCAAATGTAATTTGGTTGAAATGAAAACTTTTTCCATGCTATTCCTGTTCTTTATTAATTGTAGTGAATAATGCAATCTTGAAGGTTACCATTTCAATCTGATTTTTCTTTTCGTTTCATGATTATGTCATTTTGAGACTGTTCAAGCAAGGTAAAATCTGATGAATGAAATGGCTTAATGCAAAAATAATATTATTTATGATTTTTAAAGAACGATTGCCTGAAAAACAAGATTATGATCAAGAATGACTTAAGAAATGTACATTGTAGCCTGCAAAGGCCACCAATTTTAATTTCGTAAAGGAGTAATTGTTTTATCTTAGTCAATGGTAAGAGGAATAGGAAACATATAAAGAGATTGATAAACGTCAATCGTCTAATATCGGCTGGCACCAAGACACAGTTTGGACAGATAAGACAGATAAGTGATTAAGTTCTAAAATGTTCTATATAAGATGAAACTCTGGGATGATTATATTCAAGACAGAATATAAGAAAATAACTGCAGATGCTGGTACAAATCGAAGGTATTCAGTCTGAAGAAATGTCTCGACCCGAAACGTCGCCCATTCCTTCTCTCCAGAGATGCTGCCTGACCTGCTGAGTTACTCCAGCATTTTGTGAATATATATTCAAGACAGAGATCAATGCATTTTTGGTCTTGAAGGGAAGTGGGAATTGTAGAATTTGTGCAGGAAAATGATTCTGAGGTAAAAGATTAGTCATGATCTTATTAAATGGCAGAATGGGGTTGTGGGCAATTGGCATATTGCTACTTGTGTTGCTTATGTTATGTTATAATAGCTGATCTTGTTGGTAATCCCTCTCTGATTCCAAGTTTGTTGTCCATTATGACTTGCCATAATTTAAAAGGTTATACTTGAAATATTGAAGATTCAGAAACAAATATTGACCTCTGAAATAACCTCCTGGTTTCTTTAGATCGTTTGCACTGATTCATTCATTACTCCTCCCATTGTTTTCTCGAAAGTTGTCTTGCCAAGATTACTACTGCACCATTGTACAGCAATATAAATGGATATGGAAGGGAGCCAAACCTTGTATGTATTTTCCATCAGACATGATAGTCATTAATTAATTAATTGAAGTTCCTTACCTAGTATAATCACTATTAATTAGTTTGGATGCATCCAAAGGGAAGTGAAATAAACACAAGAGGGAGATAGGAATAGAAGGAAATGCTGGGAAGCTGATTTGAAGCGGTGTGATGCACATCATGTGATGTACAGCTGGAATGGCTTCCTTCTGCGCAGCAAAATGTCATGAAATGAAACACAATGAAAAGGGGCAAATTATTTTTAAACTATGCTCTAAAGAAGACCTGTTTACTAAAATGGAAAACAGAATTTATGGTTATACAAACACATTTTAAATATAACAATATAATACACTGAGTGTTAATGTCACTTTTCTACATTCAAGCTATAAATAGTGTATGTTATCTTTTAGCTCGTGTACATCATTGAAGATTTAAATTATATTAATTATATATATATTATATATAAAAAACTGGCCCATTCCTGTGCAGTAATTATATCAGAATTGGAGGATAGCAGACAGTGAGAAAGGCTGTCAGAAGATACAGAAGAAACAGCGGGATATAGATCATCTGCAGAAATGGACAGATGAAGTTTAATCCGAGCAAGTGTGAGGTGTGGCTCTTTGGATGTGGCTCTCTGGATGGTTGAATGTAAGGGTCAAGTATACAGTTAATGGCAATACACTTAACAGCATTGATAAGCAGAGGGATCTTGGAGTCCATGTTCACATCTCACTGATAGACAATGCTGGAGTAACTCAATGGGTCAGGCAGCATCTCTGAATAAAATGGATAGGTGACATTTCTTCAGAGGTGAAGGGTCTCGGTCCGAAATATCACCTATCCATTGTCTCTACCTGACCTGCTGAGTCACTCACTCCAGATTTTGTTAATCTTTGGTATAAACCAGCATCTGTAGTTCCTTTTTATTTTGAGTCCACTTGCTCTAGTAGTTCACTAAAAGTGGCACCACAAGTAGATAGGTAAAGAAGGTGTACAGTATGCTTGCCTTTATTGCCAGAGGCATTGAGTATAATAGTCAGAAAGTCATGATGCAGCTCTATAAGACTTTGCTTAGGCTGCATTTAGCATATTGTGCACAGTTCTGATCACTCCACTACAAGAAGGATGTGGAGGCTTTTGAGAGGGTGCAGAGGAGGTTTATCAGAACGCTGCATGGATTAGAGGATCTCAGCTACAAGGAGAGGTTGGATAATCTTGGATTGTTTTCTCTGGAACATCCGAGGTTGAGGAGAGACTTGATAGATATCTTAAATTATGAGATACATAGATGGGGTAGACAATCAGAACCATTTTCCCTGGAAATATCCAACACTAGAAGGTGTGGCTGTAAGGTGAGACGGGGGAAAGTTTAATGGAGATGTGCAGGACAGGTTTTTTACACAGAGTGGTGGGGGCCTGGACACATTGCCAGGGGTGGGTGATTGAGGCAGATACGTTAGTGGCGTTTAAAAGCCTTTTAGATAGTGCAAGGCATAGAGAGTTATACATCATGTACAGGCAGATGAGATCAGTAATTTGCATCCAACATTGTAGCCCAGAGGGGCCATCCCTGTGCAGTACTATTCTGTGTTATATCCTTTTTGAAGAGAATATTGCCCTTGCAGAGGGAAGAGAGCGAACAACTGCATCTATGTAACTTTATTTGAATGAAATTGTTTGATTCATTGCATTTGGCAAAACCACAAGGTGTCATTTTGCTTCTTCAGAAATGTTTTATTAATAATACTAATAATAATAATTTCCCATGGAAGTATAGCTTTGTAGCACTAGTCAAATAGATTTGGTCCTGGCTCTTTATTGTCACAATAGTGCATTTGTAACAATAGCTCGGGGTGCACACTGTAAATATTCCCTGCAATTTAAACATTTTGGCTGACTTGATCATGGATGTGATTTTTGAGGCAATGAGGCGGAGTTGATTGAACAAAATCCAAGGAAATGCCTCTCTGACACTTCAGGCAATCCCAATTATCCAGGAGATCCAATTATGTGAGAAACTATTCATTCATGTAAGTGGAATTAGGTACAGTGATTAAATTGATAACATGTCATAATATATACCACATTTAGGTTTCTGCTCTACAAGATGAAAGAAACAGTTTGTTGAGTGAGAATGATCTTCTAACAGAAAGAATGCAACAGATGGATCCTGTTGATGATCCACAGAACTTTGCGAGCAAGAAGTACTTCAACATCCAGCTTCAGTTAGATCAAATACAACAGGAAAACTACAGGTATGTGATTCATTTCTGTTCATTTAATTCGTGTAATAAATGTGACATGTGGGCGTCAGTATTGGAGTTATACCTTTCACGAAGGAGGAAGACGACAGTTGTCAGAGTCAATCATCCTAATCCTAGGATACCACCCGGGGCTCCTCAGAGCAGTGGCTTAAACCACACCATTTTCAATTGCTTCACCAATGACATTCTTTCCATCATGTAGACAGAAGTGGGGGTGTTCACTGATGATTGCATAATGTTCAACTTTATTTTCAACTCCTACCATATGAACCATTTTAATGTTTGCAATAGAACAAGACCTAAACAACTTTGATGCAGTGTCTGGCAAGTAATATTCTGGCCACAACAGGCACCAGGCAATGAACATCTCCAACAAGAGAGAGTTTATCTTTGACATTCAATGGGATTGCCATCTCTAAATCCCCCACCATTAATATGTTTGGGGTTACCATTGACCAATGACACTACTGGGCTAGCTATCTAAACACTCACTGTTGCAATGGCAGATCAGACACTGGATATTTTGTGGCAAGTGACTGACCTCCTGACACCATAAAGCATTTCAACCATCCACAAGGCTGAAGTAAGTAAGTAGTATGATGGAATAGTCCCCAATTGCTTGAATGAGTACAATATCAAACACTATCAAGAAGCTCAACACCACCCAGGACAAAGCAGTCCTGATGAACGACACCATGTCAACTACCCTAAACATTCATTCTCTGCAACACTGGCAAATAAAATATACTACAATTTTTTATCCAAACTAGTCTCAATCTTCGAACCTCCAACAGGTTAGGCACAGGAGCAGACAGTTCACAATGGGTAATGAATGCTGGACTTGATCCTGAAAATATATCTATATACTAAAACTCTTGTTTGTTTGTTCCTGAACTACAGCCAAAATGGTACACGATAGCATGACAATTTTAGGCCCACCTTACTCACCGTCGTCCCTTAGGTGCTAATGGAAGAAGTTTCATTGATATTTGTGTTATATTTTTTAAGTTATTCAAATTTTAAAGTTTAAATCTATATCCGGGGGGGGGGGGGGTGAGGGGAGGGGAGGGAAAGGGGTAGAGGTAGAGGGAGGGGGTGGTGGAGGGAGGGGGTTTGAGGGGGGATGGAGTGGGAGGAGGGGAAGGGGGAAATGGAGGGGCGAAGGGAGGGGGGGAGAGGAGGGGGAGAGGGGCGAGGGAGGGAGGGAGGGGGGTGGAGGGAGGGGGAGTGGAGGGAGGGGGGGAGGGGGGAGGGGGAGGAGAGGGTGCTGCACCAATGCATGAGAGGTTTGAGCCCAACGGGTCTACGGTCTAGTATTTTTTAAATGTATGATGCATATTCCTTCTGGGCATCACCACTGCACTCCATATTTCTACCACCAGATGGGGCTTCATTTACCTCCAATAGTGCAGATGACTGTACCCACAGTTGCTTTGTCTGATGGCCTTGCCAACTTTAGCACATCACACACATTGCTGATCTTGTTCTTTGGTAACAGCAAGTTTGGGGCATCGCCTCATCACATTGTGCCTTGTTTCAGTTCCACCTTTGTTTATTTCACAAACATATTAATTTACAAAATTATATACAGAAAATACAATCAATGCACATCTTTCTCTGCATTAATTGCACCATTGAATTAAATTTTTTTTCACAATGAATCAATGCCACATACATTTCCTCCTTAATAAACACCCTCACCCTGAAACTTTTCCTATGTTTTAAACATATTCTAAAAACTCTCCCTTACCATTCTGGGACCATTCTCTACTTACAGCACCCTATTTTAAAATCTTCAGTTGAGCTTCCAACTCCCTCTGATTGCCTTTTAAAATTCTTGCCTTCATTTTCAGCTTATTTGACCTTTTATGCATTATTGTCTCAGGAATTCTTGCATATTGTATTAGGTTTCAAGGTCAGTTTATTGTCACATGTTCCAATTAAGGTACCGTGAAATTTGAGTTACCATACAGCCACACTAAGTGAAAAGCAACAAGCCACACAACCACATAAAAGTTAACATAAACATCCACCACAGTGGGTTCCACATTCCTTACTGTGATGGGAGGCAATAAAGTTCAATCTACTTCCTCTTTGTTCTCCCGCGGTCGGGGCAGTCAAACCATCCGCAGTCGAGGCGATCAAAATCCCCGCAGCAGACAATCGAAGCCTCCGTCGGGGTGATCGAAACTCCCGCGTCAGGGCGGTTGAAACTCTCTCTGCGGCATGGAGCTCCCGCGTTGGCCTCTTCTTACTAGAGTCCGCGGGCTTCACGATGTTAAAGTCCACAGACTCCGCGGTTGGAGCTTCGATCCCCGGCAAAGGGATCGCAAGCTCTGTGATGTTAAAGTCCCGCAGACTCCTGCGGCTTGGATCGCCCGTCGGTTTTCAGGAAAGGCCGCCAACTCCAAGATGTTTGGCCGCAGTACGGACGGAGATACGGTATGGAAAAAAATCGCATCTCCGTTGAGGTAAGAGATTGATAAAAGGTTTCCCCTAACCTCCCCATCCCACCCCCCACATAAAACAAACCAAGGAGCACTAAAACATACTTTTTAACACATACTAAAAATAACAAAAAGAAGAAAGGACAGACAGACTGTTGGCGAGGCAGCCACTGCTGGTGGCGCCACCTGGTGTTTACTTCATTTTGGATGGAGCTTCATCACCTATGCATGGTGGCAGAGGCGCAATTGGTAGAGCTGCTGCTTCACAGCACTAGAGACCTGGGGTTCAATTCTGACCACGGTTACTAATTGTGTGGAGTTTGCAAGTTCTCCCTATGATCATGTAGGTTTCCTCCCACATCCCAATGAGTAGATTTGTAGGTCAATTGACATCTATAAAATTTCCCCTGGTGTGTAAGGAATGGTTAAGAAAGTGGGATAACACACATCTAGTGTGAATGGGTGATCGATGGTCAGCGTGGACGTGGTGTGCCGAATGGCCTGTTTCCCCGCTGTATCTCCACACTAAACTAAAGTGTGGAACTTGTACCTGCTTCTACACACAAAACAAAAAAAAGATCCTAGCAATCTATCATTAACATCTTGTGAAATTCATAAATTATAAGCACCAGTCTTACTGTCTCTGACTTCATTCTATCTCTGTCCCGCACACTCCCCTGACATCACTGAAGAAGGGTCTCGACCTGAAATGTCACCCATTCCTTCTCTCCAGAGATGCTGCCTGTCCCGCTGAGTTACTCCAGGATTTTGTGTCTACCTTCAATTATAAGTAAATCTTTGTTCTAAAAGATAGAAAGAATATGACTTAAAGGAATGATAAATATAAAACAGAAAAGGTTGAAAATAGTTAACAGATCAAGCAGGAAATGTAGTGTGAGAAACAGCAGTAGTGAGTCAAGCCAATAGTCTCTCATCATTGATGTAAGCATCACATTTTCATCTCACCCCTGCAGTTGCTATTCAAAATGCAGAGAATTTCCAGCAGAATATTTTCCAATGTCCTGTGCATTCGTTGGACATACTGTATCATTCTATCTCTCCATCTTTCAACTCTCTCCTTTATCTCTCTGCCTTCTTACTTTTTTTTCACCTTCCAGATTCTCTTTGCCTTGCAGTATCGTTTCACACACAGCCATCTCTGCATGTTTATCTTTTTATTGCTTATTCTGCCGCATGTACTTTATGCTAAAAAGCAGTGCGCAGTAGATTTTGTGAGTGCAAACATATGTCTTTAATGACCTTGATCTTCAGCATTGACGGTTTTACTAAGTCAAAAAATGTTAAAACTAGTTTACACTATTTTTTTTTAGCCGACCTTTATTTGGCATATATTTTATGTTTGCTGTTCATTTCTTAAACTAATGTTTATTTCTGTGCTAGCAAATGCTTTTATTAATTAACCATAAAAATATTATTGCTTCTGCTGCTTTATTGATTACCTTGAATACATTTTTTGCCTGCTTTTGGAATCTTTGTGACTCACTGTACACTTTCCTACTATTTACTCAATTACTCTCTTTTTTCCACGGGATATTTTCTTTCAATTTGACATTTTTGGATATCGAAGAAGATGGCAGATTGGAACCAAAGACAGCAAGTGTATTGTTTATGCTATATTGTTTTTGATAGTTTTTTTGTGGACATACCTTGTGTATGCAAGTGTTACTTTATGATTTAAGCAAGAATTGTACACACTGTAAATCACATTACACTGATCAGTGAAGGTAGAAGTTGAGAAGTTTTTTTTTCTCTCTAACCTTCACTCTCATTCCCCGTTGAAAGCTATCAGTATTTGCCCTGATGACATCCCCCTGGTTGTGAACTTACCAAGTGATGGAGATGTGGCAGAATGGAAGTGCTAATTGAATACGTAATTTTCCTCGTAGCATTGTCGGATTATACCTGAAACTAAGATTTAATCTGTGTCATTTGATTTTATGAAAATTTGGTGATTTAAATTGTACTTGCTGTGTCATTATATGTAGAAAAGTCATAACCCGACAGTATTGTAAATATTTATTAGATGGATGGACTAGATACTATTGGGCCCAGCCTGCCGATTAGTGTCTCAATCTCCTCCAGTCTGCACTTGCCCTTTTCCGGATATGGATGGTTGATTGAGCTGATCCAACAAATGCGCGACAAAGCTCTGTGGATATCAAGTGACAACTTGCCTTAAATCAGTGTACAGGTCCTCCGCAACTTACAAAAGCCCAACTTATGTACAGCCTGTACATTCAAACAGGCATTTGAGAAACCAGCAGGATGGATTTGTGGAAACTCAGTTCCTTATGTGCATTTCTGACCTACTAACTGTTTGGGTTAGAGAAACAGATCCCTGTCATAACTCGAGGACAACCCGTATTCTGAGCTGCCTATCCCAGGACATCCCAACAGTCTTTAATAGTTTGCCAGCAATCAAAGCCTCTTTGAAAGGTTTTTAATCTGTGCGCTGGTAGGATCTCCACTTGCCGTTACACACCAGGATAGCGATTCCATGCCGTGAATAAGGCTTCCAGTCATATACCAGTCCTCCTTCATTTAAAAGGTTGGACATTGAGTACATCCGAGCTCTCCTTACCAGTCGCTTGGATGAACTTCATATTCCAGACATAGTTGAAGGCCTGTTTGTTACCTGGGAATGATTTGTGTCTTTGTATTTGATAGACCCTGATTTTGTTTTACTCTCTCTAGGCTTGAAGCAGCAAAGGATGACTATCGCATTCATTGTGAGGAACTAGAGCAACAACTGATTGAAGTACAACATAGAAATGATGAACTTAACAGTTTGGTAGAGGAAAATCTTGCTCTAAAAGATGAAATTGATGTTCTGAGGTAAAAAAAAATATCTAAGATAATGGAAATTTACTCTACTACATTTTTTGCATTCGAAACAAAATATTGGAGCAGCAGTAGCCAGTTAAACTCGTTCTGTCATTCAGTCACATCATAGCTAATCTGATTTTGGCTTCAGCCACACTTTTTTGCCTGTTCCCTGTTATCCTTGACTTACCCAAAAAATCAAAGCTCCGTTTGTTACATTTATGAATATTGTTTATGGCTCTGCCTTCACAGCTCACAGGAGTAGAGAATTTTAAAGATTCACAAAAATAAGTTCCTCCTCTTTATCCTAATTATGCAGCCCATTTTCCTAAGTCATTCTCCCCTAGTTTTAGATCCCTAGCAAAAGCTAACAACCTCTCCACATCAATAAAACTAATCAACAGCATTAGCACTGACCGTGAAATTACTCATGACATTCTGCAAATTCACCGTTTTCCTCATTCAAAATAAGGTAAATTGTCTCTTTATACTTTGCCACAGTTAATGGAGACCTTTCAGAATGCATTTACAAGATTATGCTATTTGCACGTCTGCTAAGGCCCTCTACCACGATGAGCTCCAATTGTGGAGTGAAATATAGGCACCTCTGCACAGAACTGCTGGAACTTCCTCGCGCAAGCATCAGCAGGTTCCAGATTCCGGTGCTGTTCTTTACAATTCCCTGACTGTGCTCCAATGTTGGATATTCATGAAATCCAGCAACGAAATGTGAGATAGTGTTCACAGTGCAAATCCCTCAATCAATTAACTGCAAGAAGACCTGGTTCCAGAGCAGCATCGGTAATTGTTTTGTAGTGGAACAGCTGTGAGGAACCAACATAGGTTTTCGTTAATTTATAATTTTTAAATGTTTCAATTTTTCTAAAAGTTTCAATTGTTTTGATTTATTTAGTTTTGGTTGAACTTTTAGGTATTTGTAATACTTAAAAAATTGATTAGTGAGGGTAGACACAAAATGCTGGAAAATGCAGTCTCGACCTGAAATGTCACCCATTCTTTCTATCCAAAGATGCTGCCTGTCCCGCTGAGTTACTCCAGCAATCTATCTTCGGTTTAAACCAGCAACCAGCATTAGTGAGGGTATCAGTTCCTTCCTACAATGATTAGTGAGGGTATCAGGAGTTATGGGGAGAAGGCAGTAAAAGGGGGTTGAGAGGGAAAGATAGATCAGCCACAATTGACTGGTGGACGACCTGAATATGTTTATAATAGCTTAGGTTTTGAATGCTTTTGATTGTGAAACATTCACAGTGAAGATAGTGGGTGAGCTGCATTATGACTAAGCTTTCAGCATTTCAGCATTTCAGTGGGTGGGGCTCATTGTCAACTTCCCACTCCCTTCCAAATCCCGTTATGGGATTTGCATGGTGTATGCCCTATCACTGCAATGTATACCTTGCCACCAATGTGTTTGGACCCTGCTCTGTCCACAAAGGAACTGTGCACATCTTGATGCGTGGTCTATCCATTTTACAGTTAATGTGTGTTGTATAACTGGATTTTCACATCTGTACAATATCTTTCAGTGGTGCTGAGAATTTGGAAAAACCATTAAGGAAATGATTTTGCATTTAAAATGTGTTTCCCATTTATTGTGGTAATGTTACCTAGTTCCATGCCTGTAATTGCTTATCACCTGCTTTCAATAGACAATAGGTGCAGGAGTAGGCCATTCGGCCCTTCGAGCCAGCACCGCCATTCAATGTGATCATGGCTGATCATTCACAGTACACCATTCCTGCCCTCTCCCCATACCCCCGGACCCCGCTATCATTAAGAGCTCTATCTAACTCTCGATTTATTCACAAAATGCTGGAGTAACTCAGCAGGTCAGGCAGCATCTCGGGAGAGAAGGAATGGGTGACGTTTCGGGTCAAGACCCTTCTTCAGACTGATGTCGGGGGTGGGACAAAGGAAGGATATAGGTGGAGACAGGAAGATAGAGGGAGATCTGGGAAGGAGGAGGGGAAGGGAGGGACAGAGGAGCTATCTGAAGTTGGAGAAGTCGACGTTCATACCACCGGGCTGCAAACTGCCCAGGCGAAATATGAGGTGCTGCTCCTCCAATTTCCGGCGGGCCTCACTATGGCACTGGAGGAGGTCCATGACAGAGAGGTCAGACTGGGAATGGGAGGGGGAGTTCAAGTGCTGGGCCACCGGGAGATCAGTTGCGTTAATGCGGACCGAGCGCAGGTGTTCAGCGAAGCGATCGCCGAGCCTGCGCTTGGTTTCGCCGATATAAATAAGTTGACATCTAGAGCAGCGGATGCAATAGATGAGGTTGGAGGAGGTGCAGGTGAACCGCTGTCTCACCTGGAAAGACTGTTTGGATCCTTTGATGGAGTTGAGGGGGGAGGTAAAGGGACAGGTGTTGCATCTCGTGCGGTTGCAAGGGAAAGTGCCCGGGGTTAGGGTGGTTTGGGTAGGAAGGGACGAGTGGACCAGGGAGTTACGGAGGGAACGGTCTCTGCGGAACGCAGAGAGGGGAGGGGATGGGAAGATATGGCCAGTGGTGGGGTCCCGTTGTAGGTGACGGAAATGTTGGTGGATGATATGTTGGATCTGCTGGCTGGTGGGGTGGAAGGTGAGAACGAGGGGGATCCTGTCCTTGTTGTGAGTGGGGGGAGGGGGAGCAAGAGCGGAGCTGCGGGATGTAGAAGAGACCCTAGTGAGAGCCTCATCTATAATGGAGGAGGGGAAGCCCCGTTTTCTGAAGAACGAGGACATCTCGAAAGCCCTAGTCTGAAACACCTCATCCCGGGCGCAGATGCGGCGTAGACGGAGGAATTGGGAGTAGGGGATAGACTTTTTGCAAGGGACCGGGTGGGAAGAAGTGTAGTCCAGATAGCTGTGCAAATCGGTGGGCTTGTAGTAAATGTCCGTCACTAGTCTGTCTCCTGTGATGGAGATGGTGAGGTCCAGAAACGGGAGGGAGATGTCAGAGATAGTCCAGGTATATTTAAGGGCAGGATGGAAATTGGAGGTGAAGTGTATGAAGTCAGTGAGTTCTGCATGGGTGCAAGAGGTAGCACCAATGCAGTCGTCGATGTAGCAGAGGTAGAGTTCGGGGATGGGGCCAGTGTACGTCTGGAACAGGGATTGTTCGACGTACCCGACAAAGAGGCAGGCGTAGCTAGGGCCCATGCGAGTGCCCATAGCTACGCCTCTGGTTTGGAGGAAGTGGGAGGAGTCAAAGGAGAAGTTGTTGAGGACTAACTCTCTCTTGAAAGCATTCAGAGAATTGGCCCCCACAGCCTTCTGAGGCAGAGAATTCCACAGATTTACAACTCTGAGTGAAAAAGTTTTTCCTCATCTCTGTTCTAAATGGCCTACCCCTTATTCTTAAACTGTGGCCCCTGGTTCTGGACTCCCCCAACATTGGGAACATGTTTCCTGCCTCTAATGTGTCCAATCCCCTAATTATCTTATATGTTTCAATAAGATCCCCCCTCATCCTTCTAAATTCCAGTGTATACAAGCCTAATTGCTCCACATACGACAGTCCAACATACGACAGTCCCGCCATTCCGGGAATTAACCTCATAAACCTACGCTGCACTCCCTCAATAGCAAGAATGTCCTTCCTCAAATTTGGAGACCAAAACTGCACACAGTACTCGAGTTGCTTAGCTTTTCAGGAAATTTGTTCGAAGCCATACTGAAAACAATATTTTCTGTACTTTTTCATGCTAAACTTTCCTGATTACAGACTAAACAGAGAGGTGCATTCATTAGCCAGTTTTTCAAGGACTAGAGTCTTGGATTTAAAGTGATGGGTGAAACAGAGTGGGATGTGAGGGAATGCTTTTATTATTATGTAGAACAGGGTTATAATTTGGAAAACAAGGTTGGTGTAGACGCAGTCAACCAGGACTTCCTCAAGGGAAGTTGGTAGGCACTTGAGCACAAATCTGCAGCAGAATGTGTCTGACAGGAGTTCTTTGCATGGAGTTGCGCATTTGACAGTCTGAATGGCGGCCTCGTGTACTGAATCATTTCTCTGATTCTGCGATCTGTCCTTTTACAGGAATTACTCAGATAAGGTGATCAAATTAGAGGCCTCAGTGGAGACATACAAAAATAAACTGGATGATATGAATGACTTGAGGCGGCAGATGAAATTATTGGAGGACAAAAACATGATATACATGCAGAATGTGGTCAGCCTCGAGGAGGAACTTCGGAAAGTGAATGCAGTCCGTGCTCAGCTGGAGACGTACAAGAGACAAGTAAGCTTCAAGCACCAATCCTGATATGTCTTTGTCTGGCAGTTTCAGGAATGCAGTAAAATATAATTTGTCATAACTTAAATCTAAGCTGCTCCTAAAGAGTCCGTAGATAAGACATTGTCTAATGCAATAGTTGGTCATAAGGTCCACAAGATCCCTCAGTTGATTCATGGTCTGTTTGAGAAAGTGACCTCCAGTGGATAAGCAGTTTTGTTATCAGCATCTCTGAGTTCGGGCTGAGAAAAGTTAGCTTGAGAATTGGACTGCAGAATAATATATGTTTTTTAACAATTTAGTTTGTTGGCATTGTTCCAAAATGTGGTATTAGAACATAGATCATTGAACAGTAGATCGCAGGAATGGACCCTTCGGCCCACAGTTTCAATGCCAAACATGATGCCAAGACCAACTCTTATCTGCCTGCATGTAATCCATCTTCCTCTATTCCCTGCATATCCATGGGTCCTATCTAAAAGTCTCTAACGTGCCACTATCATATCTACCTCTGCCAGCACCCCTGGCAACGTGCCAGGCACTTGCCTTTCTCTGCAAAAAACACTTTTACCAAACATCAGCAAGTATTCTGACCTCTTCACTTTTTCCACATTTTGTTATGTTACAGCCTTATTTTAAAATGGATTAAATTCTTTTTTTTTTATCATCAATCTACATAAAATAATAAAAAGGCAAAAACAAGTGTTTAGAAATTTTTGCAAAGTAATTAAAAATAAATTATTGAAATATCACATTTACATAAGTATTCAGACCCTTTGCTATGACACTCAAAATTGAGCTTAGGTTCATCATGTTTCCATTGATTATCCTTGAGATGTTTTTACAACTTGGTTGGAGTCCACCAGTGGTAAATTTAATTGATTGGATATGATTTGGAAAGGCACACACCGGTCTATATAAGGTAGGAATTGGGAGTAGGGAATAGAGTATTTACAGGAAACAGGATGGGAAGAAGTGTAATCAAGATAGCTATGGGAGTCAGTAGGTTTGTTGTAGATGTCAGTCAATAATCTGTCTCCTGTGATGGAGACGGTAAAATCTAGAAATGGTAGGGAGATGTCGGAGATGGTCCAAGTAAATTTGAGAGCAGGATGGAAATTAGTGGTGAAGTTGATAAAGTCAGTAAGTTCTGCATGGGTGCAGGAGTTGGCACCAATGCAGTCATGAATGTAACAAAGGTAGAGTTCGGGGATGGGGCCAGTGTATGCCTGGAACTGGGATTGTTCAACATACCCTACAAAGAGGCAGGCATAGCTAGGGCCCATGCGAGTGCCCATAGCTATGCCTCAGATTTTGAGGAAGTGGGAGGAGTCGAAGGAGAAGTTGTTGAGGGTAAGGACCAGTTGCGCTAGGCAGAGAAGAGTATTGGTAGATGGAAATTGGCTGGTTCTGCAGTGGAGGAAGAAACGGAGGGCTTTAAGACCCTTCTGGTAGGTGATGGAGGTGCAGAGTGTCTGAACATCCATAGTAAAAATGAGGGAGTGGGGGCCTGGAAAACGGAAGTTATTGAGAAGGAGAGCATGTGAGATATCTTGGACATAGGTAGGGAGGGATTGGACCAGGAGGGAGAGGATGGAGTCGAGGTCGGTGGAAATTAATTTGGTTTGACATGAACAGGCAGAAACAATGGGTCTGTCAGGACAATTTTGTTTGTGGATTTTGGGGAGAAGATAAAATCAGGCCGTGCGGGGCTGGGGAACGATAAGATTGGAGGCTTTAGAGGGCAGAGAGCTGGAAGTGATGAAATCAGTAATGGTGTTTGAGATTAAGGCCTGGTGCTCTTCTATGGGGTCATGGTCCAAGGATAGGTAGGAGGAGGTGTCTGAGAGTTGTCGCCTGGCCTCAGTCCGGTAGAGGTCAGCGTGCCAGACTACTATGGCACCTCCCTTGTCGGCGGGTTTGATTATCCAGTCGGGGTTCCTGCAGAGTGAGCGGAGGGACTGTATGTTCATGGGGGAGAGGTTAGAGTAAGTCAGGGGAGTGGAAAATTTAAAGGCGATTGATGTCCCGCCGGAAGTTGGAAATGAAAAGGACTAATGAAGGTAGATGGCCATCCGGGGGAGTTTTTTTTCCTACTCAACTGATTTGATGATTTTTTATAACACTGGAAGCTTTTTGTTATTCAAGGTTCAGGAGCTTCACAGCTCATTATCTGGGGAAACGCGAAGAGCAGACAAATTGGCTTTTGAGCTGAAACAGATAGAGGAAAAGCAGGAAACATTGCTAAAGGAAAAAGAGGTAAGTGTCCTTAATATTCAGATAAAAAGGAACATCCTTGTTCTTTTTAAAACTGTTTGAATCGGACTGTTGTTTGTTTGGGGAAGATGCTGGAGTCAATTATAAAAGACGAAATTGCTGAGCATTTGGATAGCAGTAACAGGATCATTCCGAGTCAGCATGGATTTACGAAGGGGAAATCATGCTTGACAAATCTACTGGAATTTTTTGAGGATATAACTAGGAAAATTGACAGGGGAGAGTCAGTGGATGTGGTGTACCTCAACTTTCAGAAAGCCTTCGACAAGGTCCCACATAGGAGATTAGTGGGCAAAATTAGAGCACATGGTATTGGGGGTAGGGTACTGACATGGATAGAAAATTGGTTGACAGACAGAAAGCAAAGAGTGGGGATAAATGGGTCCCTTTCGGAATGGCAGGCAGTGACCAGTGGGGTACCGCAAGGTTCGGTGCTGGGGCCCCAGCTATTTACGATATACATTAATGACTTAGATGAAGGGATTAAAAGTACCATTAGCAAATTTGCAGATGATACTAAGCTGGGGGGTAGTGTGAATTGTGAGGAAGATGCAATAAGGCTGCAGGGTGACTTGGACAGGTTGTGTGAGTGGGCGGATACATGGCAGATGCAGTTTAATGTAGATAAGTGTGAGGTTATTCACTTTGGAAGTAAGAATAGAAAGGCAGATTATTATCTGAATGGTGTCAAGTTAGGAAGAGGGGATGTTCAACGAGATCTGGGTGTCCTAGTGCATCAGTCACTGAAAGGAAGCATACAGGTACAGCAGGCAGTGAAGAAAGCCAATGGAATGTTGGCCTTCATAACAAGAGGAGTTGAGTATAGGAGCAAAGAGGTCCTTCTACAGTTGTACCGGGCCCTGGTGAGACCGCACCTGGAGTACTGTGTGCAGTTTTGGTCTCCAAATTTGAGGAAGGATATTCTTGCTATTGAGGGCGTGCAGCGTAGGTTCACTAGGTTAATTCCCGGAATGGCGGGACTGTCGTATGTTGGACTGTCGTATGTGGAGCAATTAGGCTTGTATACACTGGAATTTAGAAGGATGAGGGGGGATCTTATTGAAACATATAAGATAATTAGGGGATTGGACACATTAGAGGCAGGAAACATGTTCCCAATGTTGGGGGAGTCCAGAACAAGGGGCCACAGTTTCAGAATAAGGGGTAGGCCATTTAGAACGGAGATGAGGAAGAACTTTTTCAGTCAGAGAGTGGTGAAGGTGTGGAATTCTCTGCCTCAGAAGGCAGTGGAGGCCAGTTTGTTGGATGCTTTCAAGAGAGAGCTGGATAGTCAAGTCAAGTCAAGTCAATTTATTTGTATAGCACATTTAAAAACAACCCACGTTGACCAAAGTGCTGCACATCTGACTAGGAAAAAAAAGAAACATACAGTGGCAGGCAGCCAAACACAACGGCGCGGCCATCTTGAACAAAATGTTAATTCAATCACCCACAGTCCAACAACAAAAGCATTAAATAAGCATCAAAATTACACCCCCAAAAAAACCCCCAAAACACAGTCCAACAATAAAAGCACTAAACAGGCACCCAAATTACCCAACCCCAAAAACCCCCAAAAACACAGTCCAACAATAAAAGCATTAAATAGGCATTCAAATCACACAACCCCAAAACCCCCAAAAACACAGTCCAACAATAAAAGCGCTAAACAGGCATTCAAATTACACAACCCCAAAAAACCCCCAAAAACACAGTCCAACAATAAAAGCATCAAACAGGCACTCAAACCACCCAACCCCAAAAACACACAAAAAAAGAAACATCCATCAAAGAAACATCCATCACAGTGAGTCTCCTCCAGTCCTCTCCTCACTGTGATGGAAGGCCACAATGTCTTTCCCTTCTCCCGCTGTCCTCGCCCGCAGTCAGGTTGTTGTGGTTGCAGGCCGCACCGGACGGTCCACAGCGGGCCAAGCCTAAGGCGCGTCGCGTCGCAGCCGCTCCCGCAGCCTCCGAAGACGGCCGGCTCCGCCGATGATAAGTCCGATCCGGGGCGGGCGAACATGCTGCTGCCGCTGTTGCTGCACGTCGGGGCGGTCGTGGCTCCCGACATTGAAGCCCCCGCCCAGCAGAGAAATATCCCGCGGCCTATCTTAGGCCGCGCCGGACGGTGAAATGTCCGCGACCCAAGCCCCGCGATTCGGGGCGGGCGAACCCGCTGCCGCTGCCGGAGCTCCCGATGTCGGCATCCACGCGGCCCGAGCCTAAGGCGAGTCGCAGCCGCTCCCGCAGCCTCCGAAGACGGCCGGCTCCGCTGATGGTTAGTCCGATCCGCGGGCTCTGCGAACCAGAGCCCTGGAGGCCGCCAGCTCCAGGAGTTGGGCCGATGGTAGGCCGCAGCAGGAACGGAGACACGGCCCAGAAAACAAAGGTCGGGTCTCCGTTCGGAAGGGACACATATTTACAATGTTACAGTTTCCCCCTCCCCCCCACATACACACATAGTACACAAACACAAAAACACCACATCACAACTACAATTAAGACCAAAAAAAACAACAAAAACACAAAAACAAATGGACCGCATGTGAGCCGCAGCTGCTAGGGCAGTGCCGCCATTTTGTTAGATAGAGCTCTTAAGGATAGCGGAGGGAGGGGGTATGGGGAGAAGGCAGGAACGGGGTACTGATTGAGAGTGATCAGCCATGATCGCATTGAATGGCGGTGCTGGCTCGAAGGGCTGAATGGCCTACTCCTGCACCTATTGTCGATTGTCTATTGTCTATTGAAACGTTTGAGGAATTGGTTCACTACAAGGTATTTGCTCTTTGTTTCCTTAAGAATCTGTCACCTCTGACCCCCATATTTTTTGGTGGTGATAAATTATTAGCTTATTTACTCAAATGTGACTTAACTAATTTCTACTAAATGTTAGCCAAAACATTATGACCTAATGAGCCAAAACATTAAGACCACCTGCCTAATATGCTGTTGGTCCTCCATTTGCAGCCCCATATGCAGCAGGGTGTGATGCACTGTGTATTGTGACACATTCCTCCTGTGACCACCATTAAATTTTCTGTGACTTGTGCCACAGTAGACCTTAAGTCGGTTCGGACCAGACGGGATAGCCTTTGTTGCCCTCGCGCATCGATGAGCCTTGGGCGCCCAACACCCTGTCGCCGGTTTGTGGTTTGTCCCTCCTCAGACCACTGTCGGTAGGTACTCACCACTGCTGACTGGGAACACCCCACAAGCCTTGCCGTTTCAGAGATGCTCTGACCCTGTCGTCTGGCCATAACAATTTGGCCCTTGTCAAAGTCGCTCAGGTCCATTTCTCCTGCATCCAACACATCAACTTCAAGAACTGACTGTTCACATGCTGCCTAATATATCCTACCCCTTGACAGGTGCCATTGTAACAAGATAATCAATGTTGTTCACTTCACCTGTCAGTGGTCATAATGTTTTGGCTGATATTTTATATATATTTTAGCCTAGATTACGGCATTTTAATATTGTATAAAGTTGCTTAACCTAAATATTGAAAACACCATTGTGGTAATTGATGCATAGTCATTTGGTTGTATTTTATTCAGTACTTTAGTTTTCTTGCTGTTTCTTTGTTGTCACGTTGCTTTCAGCCATGCAAACTTTCTTCTTATAAAATTTGTGTTCTAGCTTCAAGGGAATTGCTAACTCTATTTCCCAAATCCCCCTCTAAGAGTAATTGAGGTAGTATGAGAATAGCAGCTTAACTAGTTTGTTTCTATGTTCCTTTAATGTAGAATTAATTAGTCCCTGATGATTTTTAAAAAAAACTGACATTGGGAACAGCTGAAAACGTTTGGGTGCAAGCTGTCACAATTCTACACGGGTGTCGTCAAGTAGTTAGGTTATAGGTCCAATAGTTCAGAGGCTATGTTCAGCTGCCAACACTGCAAGTTGTAAAATTAGATTTAATAAGTCTGTGTAGCAAAGTTTGTATCACACTGACATGCCACTAGGCCCAGCAGTGATAGTTTCTGTAATTATGTCCATATATTCAAGAAAAGCACTCGCCATCAAAAAGTCCCACCATTGTCTGAGGGCAATAGTAAATAAATAATAAGTAAAACACAAAGTCCTGGAGGAATTCAGCAGATCAGGCAACATCTCTGGTGGGCATGGATAGACTACATTTTGGCCAACCCAAAATATTGCCTTTCGATGTCCTTCTGAGATGTTGCCTGACATGTTCCTTGTGTCCACAGTAAATAAATAATGAAGTGCGGGTGTGCACATGGAATAATTTCTGCTGTGTTGTTCAAATTACAATTGTTTTGGGATGGTACTTATTAAAACACCTTTCAATATCATTGCTTAGTAATTCACTCATTGTGAATCACCTCAAAATGTCTTTCATTGAATACACTTGACTGTTATTTATTGAACTGTGTCTTGAACTTTCAGAGATTGATTATAGAACGCGATGCTCTTAGAGAAACCAATGAGGAACTTAAATGCACACAGCTACAGCAAGATCACTTATTGCAATCAGGTGGCTATCAGTTCCTTTCATCGTGCAGTATTTGATGTTTTTCAACCACTAGGATTGCGTATGTTACTTAAAATGCCTGTACATCTTAATTTTCTGATTTGCATTGAGTTGTCATGGCAGTATTAATTTTATCTGATTGAATGGAATTTGCTATTTAAAAATTAGATTTTTTAATGCATTTAACTGTTGCTTAATCCCAACTCCATTAACAATAAATCTGTGATTAGTTCAATATGAAGTTGTCATTATGCAGAGTTTGCACATAGCTTTTTTGCTAATTGCTTTTATCTTGGTAATTAGATGTGAAATGGAGCTTAACATCAAAGATATGTAAATGGAATTATTATATAAGGATGACTTAATTGCTCACAGTAAATGATGAATAACCTTAAGAATCTAATCTCTAGGTAAATTCTCTCTGGATTCACAAGATCATCTTGCAGCTGAAATTCTTCCTGTGGAATATAGGTAAAGCTCTTGCATTTCTATTTCGTTCAGAAATCTTGTAATGTTCATGGTGAAATTTTGATATCACTTTTTTGAATGTGCATTTCGGTTTAAAATCAGGTCAACCAGGCAATATCAATTCTATTCCATTTATCCTGAATTCTCATGGGTTCTCTCAATTGTGTTTCTCCGGATGTTCCATTAACCTCTTGCTGTAATTCCTGCAGGTGATCAGGAACAATATCATATCATATCATATCATATATCATATATATACAGCGCGGAAACAGGCCTTTTCGGCCCACCAAGTCCGCGCCGCCCAGCGATCCCCGCACACTAGCACTATTAACACTATCCTACACACACTAGGGACAATTTATTGGGAAATCTACAAGGGTAATTTATGGCTCCTGTGTATTAAATAAGAGTATTTCAAGGACTATGCCAAAAAAAAGTCAACAGAATTAATAAATGTGAAAATATCTAACGTTCTTTATCAGGTTCCTGTAGTCATTTGTGTTGCACTTGTCAAGCTTGATGACATTCAATGCTTAAAAGCTAATTGGGCAATAAATGTTCTGTAAAATCCACTTCTCAGCCAAAAATAATTAACATACTCTTGCATTTAATGGGCTGAAGGGTGCTCATTCTGGCTCAGCCACAGCCTTTCCTGCAAATACACTCACTTTGTGTGGTTCTCGAGGATTGATTGACCTGGAGATTTGGCAGAGCTACCGTCGGCCTCATCTGAACCACAATGACAGACCTGATTTCCCCACCCCTGGAATGTCCTGATGGCTTTACCACAACTTGCTGGTGTCAAAGGCCTTTGAACTGTTTTAATATGTTTCAGATAATTAGACATATTTAAAATGAATTGTGGGAATGTCGGTTGAGTGCATTCATGTGCACAGAGTATAATGCTTTCCTTAACGTGGAAAACAACTGATCAAGTTGAACACACATACCCTAAAAGAGTTAATGGTGTTATAGTGTAAATTCATAAATTGAAGAAAAGTCCAATCAGTGCAAGTGGTGCTGGGGACACGTGGCTGAGCAACAATAACCAAGTCTACTCTGGGGCCCCTAGGGAGAAGTTCATTCGACTACAGCACGAGAACAAGATGTTACAACTGCAGCAGGAGGGATCGGAGAATGAGCGGATGTCAATATTGCAGAAGTTGTTGGACGAAGCAAATCGGACAAAGAATGAACTGGAGACGGAAAATAGGTTGGGCTGCTTTTTGAATATGACTTGAGCTGCTCTTTAACTGCTAAAAGGGGCACAAACTGCTGGAGTAACTCTGCGTCTCTGGCAAACATGGAAAGGTGATGTTTCAAGTCAAGATCCTTCTTCAGACTGAAGAAGGGTCTCGACCTGAATCACCACCTATCCATATTCTCCAGAGATGCTGCCTGACCTGTTGCTCAGGCACCATCTGTGGAGAGTGAAACACAATTGATAATTCGGGTCTGAGATCCTTAACTGTTATGCTGGGAGAAGAATGGAGAGGATAAAGGGAAGTGGTTTGATCTGGTGAAACCAGAGTGTGCATTCAATGTTGATAATAGTGAAGCTGCATAGTTAAGAAATTCCTGAGGGCCGTTTGAAAAAGAGAAAGCAAATAGAGACATCTTGCAGCTGTGAAATTTGAGGATCAGAGCTGCTAGTGAACCTGACATCAAAATGGATTGCTGGAAATGTCCAACACACCAGGCAGTGTGTATGGAAAGGGAAAACAGAGTTAATGTTACAGGTGGATAACTTTATAGCAAAACTGTCCAGTTCTGGTACAGTGTCCTGAAAGCTGCTAAATGCCCAGACAGAGGATGAGATACTGTTCCTCAATCTTACATTGGGAACAGTGTAGGAAACCAGATGTTTTCAGAAGAGGCTATGCTGGGAAAAAGTCATGGTGAACATCTGAAAATCATGGTGCCAAAATAAATGTAAGAATGTATGCAGGGAATATGAAATGAAAAGTTATAACTTCATTTGAAGAACCCAAACAACAGGGAGGTGTTAACTAATAATTGGTTTAAACAAGCAGTTTTCCATTTATTTTAAAAATATGAACAGACTTGAAAATCAACGTGTGCAAGAACTGCAACATCAAGTAGAAGATCTCCAGAGCTTCTTACAGGAACAAGGCACAAAGGCAGAAGAAGTGAGTGAGTGGAAGTATATTAAGGTTGTATTATTAAGCTGACATTCCCTGTCTTGTGTAAGGATTATGTCCTAGGGACCCTTGTATATGTCAGATGTTACATGTCAGAAACTGAGGGGCTACTGCGCATGTGTAAATTCACTATTCAGCAATTTTGGATGATCAGCCATGATCATATTGAATGGCGGTGCTGGCTCGACGGGCCAAATGGCCTACTCCTGCACCTATTTTCCGATGTTCTCCATTATATAAAATAAATCCTCAGCCAGGTTTGTCACGTATTGTTTGCCTACAGCAAATCTGTGTTGGTTCTCCAGAAACAATTTGAAATTCTCCAAGTGCCTGTTATTATTTCCATCATTGTCTCTGAAACCTTTCCCACCACCAAAGTTATGATGATCAGCTTATGGTTTTTAAGTGTGACCTTCTCCCCTTGATTGAACAAAAATGTGCATCACCAACTAGTAATTGATGCATGATGAAGGAATTAGAACTTTATTTATTTTATTATACAACACGTAAAGGACCCCAAAATTAGATAGAATTAAAAGTGGCCGCAATAGTATTGCGGTAGCAAAAATAATTACAATGAATCAGGCCATAACATGCAATAAACGGGGCTGACTGCAAGTGCATAAAACTAGGTATATAATCAGGAGGTTCCGAAAATAAAGTTAAAGATTTCAAAATGTAAGGAAGGGATTAAAAGTACCATTAGCAAATTTGCAGATGATACAAAGCTGGGTGGTAGTGTGAACTGTGAGGAAGATGCTATGAGGTTGCAGGGTGACTAGGACAGGTTGTGTGAGTGGGCGGATGCATGGCAGATGCCGTTTAATGTGGATAAGTGTGAGGTTATCCACTTTGGTGGTAAGAATAGGAAGGCAGATTATTATCTGAATGGTGTCAAGTTAGGAACAGGGGACGTACAACGAGATCTGGGTGTCCTAGTGCATCAGTCACTGAAAGGAAGCATGCAGGTACAGCAGGCAGTGAAGAAAGTCAATGGAATGTTGGCCTTCATAACAAGAGGAATTGAGAATAGGAGCAAAGAGGTCCTTCTGCAGTTGTACAGGGACCTAGTGAGACCACACCTGAAGTACTGTGTGCAGTTTTGGTCTCCAAATTTGAGGAAGGATATTCTTGCTATTGAGGGCGTGCAGCGTACTAGGTTACTAGGTTACTAGGTTAATTCCCAGAATGGCGGGACTGTCATATGTTGAAAGACTGGAGCGACTAGGCTTGTATACCCTGGAATTTAGAAGGATGAGAGGGGATCTTATCGAAACGTATAAGATTATTAAGCGGTTGGACATGTTAGAGGCAGGAAACATGTTCCCAATGTTGGGGGAGTCCAGAATCAGGGGCCACAGTTTGAAGAATAAGGGGTAGACCATTTAGAACGGAGATGAGGAAAACCGTTTTCAGTCAGAGAGTTGTGAATCTGTGGAATTCTCTGCCTCAGAAGGCAGTGGAGGCCAATTCTCTGAATGCATTCAAGAGAGAGCTAGATAGAGCTCTTAAGGATAGCGGAGTCAGGGGGTATCGGGAGAAGGCAGGAACGGGGTACTGATTGAGAATGATCAGCCATGATCACATTGAATGTCACATGATCACATTCGAAGGGCCGAATGGCCTATTCCTGCACCTATTGTCTATTGTCTATTATTGAAGGTTGGGGTTTTTTTTAACTTACAGCTGATTCTGTACAATGTAATTCTTTTTTAGTTATTATTCAGCTTGCAAGAATGTAATCTTGATTATGTATTTCAACCGCTTGTGAGTTTTCTTAGAAGTATCTTTGATTAACTGATTTTGAGAAAGGAGCATTGGAAAACCAGACAGTTGCAATTGTAATAAAGCTGTCGCTGGTACATTCTCACTATTTACATTAGTGATGACAATTTCTGCATTTCCATTTGTAACCACTTATGATAACATGCTGAACAAGTGGACATTACCATATGAAACTTTTGCTTTGTCTTGCTTTGCAGTCCAGTGAACTGAAGAAATTGGATGCACATCTGTAAGTAAACAGGTTTTTTGTCTTTTTAATGTTCCCAAATTATTACTAGGTCTGAAAGCATGTGGAATTAATTATAAGTCTGTAGTTTAAGTTTAATTTTGATTTTTTTTCTCGTACCTTGTCATGTACATGTATGGACCGTCAAATGAAAAGCACAACTACAGAATTTGAGTTCCGCAAGGTAGTAATTTCTATATGATCTCCATGGTCACAGTGAGCTCAAAACCAACCTGATCTCAATTGTATTGCAGTAGCTTCTGTTTTGTGTGGTATTAAATGGGTCTCGCCATGTGTTTGGATATGTTTAATTGCTAAGCATAAATATCCTTTCAACTCTTTGAATTTAAAATTAGTTGATAATTACCTAGCTGGATAGAATTTATCTTGTCTATCAAATTAACCATAATTTCACCAAATTTATTGGCTTTTATAATAAAACTGAATCTTTTTCAAAACCTAATATAATGGGTTTGTTTCAGATGCCAAAAGAAAAGGAAGAGTTACAATTAGTTTAAATATATGAGACATTACTGATGAGAATTGTGTTTGGTTTATCTTTCACATGATTTTTTAAAATAAATTAAAGTATTGAGTGAAACACTTTATTTTAAATGAATTCTCTGTTATACATTCTCACTTTTCCTCAGTGAGATTATATTAAGAAAGTAAAAATGTTCTCACCTAAATTAATTCTCCTTAGAAACCAAAGATACTAGAGGAACAAGATAGACCACTCGACCCTAAAAACTGTAGTATGTTATGGTGCCATTTTAGTAGGCAAAACTTGCAGAAACATTTAAAAAGAAAAATAACAAAAATCTGTGAATTGATAGATGAGATATATTCTGCATTTTAATGGTATCTTCACACGTACTGTTCCCCCAAAACACTGATTACACTGCGAGAGGCATAACGGACGGCGGGTTTTGCCTACTAAAATGGCAGACTTTACGTTCCTTTGCGTACTACACTTCAGTAAAGGTGATTTCAATGGAGTGGTCCATCTTGTTCCTCTAGTATCTTTGTTAGAAACTGAGAAGTATAATCTCAGGATTAGGCACTGGTTATTTAGGAGATTAGGAGAAATGTTAACATGCAGAGGACAGTAAATCTTTGACATTCTCTATCCCAGGGGTCTGCTGATTCCATAGTAGAGTAAAGGATCAATAGATGCTCAGATATTTAAAGGACAAAAGGTATTTGTGGATCAGGAAGGAAAATTAACTTGGTCAAGGATCAGTAATAATTTGATTGAATGACTGAGTAGGCTCATGAGGCCATGTGATTACTTTCCTAGTTTATTGCATGTTTCACTCTTGAATGAACTGATCATTCCAATAGCCCTCTCTAATTCATGGGCATCTATGAACTATATCTGGCCATTGTCACTTGACAGATAACCTTTTGCATTCATAATATTCCAGTACCAATTATGAACAACATGTTTCTTAAAGTGGAATGCTCACATGAAAAAGTGAGAAATGTTATGCTTGTTTCAGAGGTCAGGACATTTATGGGGCAGGAACAAAGCACTGATTGACCTTGTCATCATTTTCAGTAAATTTTCTAGAAAAGGTTGTTTAACATTTCATCACATTTGATTCATTACAGTTAGAATTCTCTCTTATAAAAATGTCTCCAAGTCCACCAAAAATAAACATTCTTAGAAAATTAAAGTAACTATTCGACTTATTTTGATTTGATCGGTTGTAGCTTAAATCTACAGGTAAGATTAATGATTTTGATAGTGTTTCACAGTTTGTGTCTGATCTCACTAAAAAAGGTGAAATTGACGTGCATGGTAGAAATCAGAGGGCAAATTAAAACTAAAACGTAAAGGTGTGGAGTAAATAAGATAGATAAGATCCAAAGAAGAATTTTTAATGTTAAATATATAATTTGTAACATATTTTATTATTAGAGAGAAACTTCATGAAGTTCAAGATGAGCTGCAGAAAAAGAATGAGTTTATTGAAGACCTACAGCACGACATACAGCAGGGATGTAAGTATAAAAAATAATTTCTTAGACGGCATAATCTTCCAAGTAACTTTATCGTAATGTTGGCAAAATACTGGAAATTGAAACAAAGTAAGGTGGTGCAATTTGTGCAATAAGGAAGGAAAGCATCATATTTCAAGTCTATGATCTCTTGTCAGGATTGTGAATTGTTGCGAATGAATGATTCGTAAAAAGGAACAGATGTGGGATAGAAGGTACATAATAGAACAAAAGCATACCTCGAAAAAGAAGTAGTAAAGAAAGAGATACTTAAAATAAATTGGTGGCAAACGGGAGATTAGTAAATTACTCCTGATGAAGGTATAAGACAAATGGAAACATTCATGATCGGGATACAATGAAGTGTTGAAAGGTGCTACCTCAAATCAAGCTCTTCCCTGCTTTACAGTCACATTTTTGCTAAAACTTGTTAAAGTAAATATAGTTAAAATTAATATGCACTAAAATATTTTCCTATACCTATATATAGCTTTGTGCTCTAATATCGTATGATCCATACTTGGTCTTTATAAGCCATCCAAATCCTATGTTAGTAAATGTATGATTCAATAAAATTGAAAGCACTTCATTTGAAAACAATTTTTCAATTGAAACATCAGTTCAATCTCCTAATGTATGATAATCTTATTTGTTGTGAATAAAGAATACATGAAAAAAATGATTTCTTATTGACATCTTGATGTAACAAAATATCAGATTTATATTACTTATACTTACTGTAAATGCAATTAGAATTTAAGTATTTCCAAATTGCAAATCTTATTACTCTAGCTCAAAATATTGAAGAGTTACAACGTGGCCTGACTAAAAAAGATGAAGATATGCGGGCAATGGAAGAAAGATACAAGATGTACCTTGAGAAAGCTCGTAATGTGAGTGCATGTTGGAAGTTATTGAGATTTCTGATCCAACATTTATTCTGCATTTTTTTATAACTGGTGCTTCCTATGTGCTCTTTCACATTAGCCTGAGCATTATTCTAAGTTGATTTTCAATTTATTTTAAAATACCTGAATGAATGGCATTAATGCATCTAAAATGGTACACAGAAATGACTTGTGTAATCTATTTCACTGGTTTTCAGAGGACGCAATAGATTTTATAAGCGTTGAAAGTACTTTTGGTTCCTGTGTTACTTTTTCCAGTTTGAACATACCAATTTCTCCACTTTTTCCTCTCATGTTTGTTGTATACTGCTGAGAGAGTTCACCTCCTGAAATTTTGTACAAGAATCTTTTTTTTGTTGATTACAATTAAAATATTTCTGACCGAATGGCCCATCATTTATGGTTCATCAAAGAGTTCTAATAAAACCACAGAAAGCACAACTCAAGCATCATGTAACTTAAGCATTTAGCATTGAAATATATATATATATATATATATATATATATATATATATATAATATTTAAAATAAAATTAAAAAAATTAAAATATATATATATATATATATATATATCTTTCCAATAGAGGTATTTAGCTGACGGATTTAGTGTCCACAACTTCAGCAATAGAAGTTAACATTAAACATGATTTTGTCATGTAAACTGAGATATAGTGAAAAGCTGTGCTTTGTGAGCTATCCAGGTGAATCATACTATACAATTAAACCATACAGGTAGTGCGAAAAGAGACAGAAAATTGAGTGCAGAATATAATGTTACAACTACAGGGAAAGTGTGACTTAAAAACATTTCTAGGGCCGCAACAAGGTAGTTTGGGAGATCAGGAACACCTCCTTAGCAAATGAGGGGCCCATTCAAGAGTCTGATAGCTGTAGGGAAGAAAATGTTCCTGAAACTGGTGGAATGTGCTTTCAAGCTTTTGCATCATTTACCAGATTGGAGAGGGAAGCAGAATGAATGACCCGTGAATGGCCCTTAATTATATTGGCTGCTTTGTCAATGCAGCGTTAAGTGTAGATAGAAACAATGGGGAAGAGGAGGATGGTTTGCATTATGGTCTAGGCTGTGTCCACAACTCTGCAATTTCTTGAGATCTTGAGCAGAGCAGTTGCCAAACTGAGCCATGATGCATCCTGATAGGAAGGTTTCTATGGTGCATATATAGAAATTGGTAAGAATCATTGCAGACATCCCAAATTGCTGAGGAACTAGAGGCACTAATGTGCATTGTTGGCGGTGGCTTCAATGTGGTTGGTCCAATCACTTATTTATTTAACTTACCAAGAGTTTCTGTGAGGCCATGCCCCTTGCATAAGTTATCCCCAGAGAATGCAAATTGAGAGAACTCAATAATAATGCTTTCCACTCTGCCACACACTAGTAAAGCGATGATATGGTTTTTTTTTGGAAGTATTATTGAATCAGTTTAATGAGTAACTATTAAATCTGTTTATATCACACATATAGGTTATTAAAGCTCTGGACCCAAAACAGAACCCAGCTAATGCAGAAATCCAGGCACTCAAAACTCAAATCATTGAGAGAGACAAAAAATTACAAATGCTGGAGGTACGTTACATTTTGTGCCGATGATAATATTTTCCTCAATGTTTAAGATTTTTTTATAAGAATAATGGGTAAGCTAGTAACAATGGGGGAAATTGTAGTGTAAATTCTGGAGTACACACAAATGGCTGAACATGGAAATCCAATTCTAGTCTATTTTATCCTGCTTCAATGGTTCTTTATAATCACAAGTACTGAGGCGCAGTGAATTTATTTTTTGCATACCATTCAGTAAATGTTTACTATACATACACACAATCCCAGATTAAGTACAATGTGTAAAGAAATAGTCCACTGAGATCATATATAAGACTTGCTAAGTTTTGGCACCATTTTCAAAGTCCAAGTTGCTTTAAGTGCTGCTGGATATAAAGGCCCGTTGTCCTAGCAGCATTGTAGGGTTGGCTTGATAAAGCAAAGCTTTAGGCATCCTCCACCCGCTCCGTGCCGCTGCAGGCTGCGTCCGATCCACCTGCTTGGCCTCCTGGAGCGGCACCCAATCCAGTTGAGCCCCAATGCTGCAGGGCCTCCAGTTGTTACCTCGATTTGGATCGGCCAGCGAACCGTTGTCCCTCTCCTCGCCCGGCCAATATTCCGCCGGGATCGGTGGCTTCCCTCTTCGAGACAGGACTCCCAGTTCCATGGCATGCTGCCGGAGGGATAGCTGTGGCATCACTCTCTGTCACTCGGCACAGTAAGCTTCATCACAATGAGTGATGTTCTCACTGTTACCATGGAATCAATTAGAAATGAATATTTAATGTGAATTTTCATTCTCGGCATATTGCAGAGTGCACAAAATATAATGCCTTGTTAAAATAATCATACCTTAGTTATAAACCAAATACTCCCCAATAATTACTGTGGACAAATCTTTCTGGCCCTGATAACTAATCTTATGACTGGAGTCTAATTCTCTTGGAATGCAAACTTGTTTAAGGAGTCAGACTGGGCCAGACTTTCACTTACATTGAAGCAGACCTTGTGTTCTTTGTCAGAACTTGCTCCTGTGTATGTGGTCTGTACCATCCTGGGAGTTTAAATGAATTGCATCAAAATGTGTGTTAAACACTACTGGATGATGGGAGCAGCAGTGGCAAGAGGCACTGAGAGTAAGACAACATTGCAGATGACAATAGCACACTCATTCATTAACACTCAGAATTTTCTCCAGTTTTATGCCAGTTTTTATGTTTCAGTGTAGCAATGAAATGCAACAGGACTTTTGGTGTAATATTCCCATCAGTGGGAATGCCCATCTGAATTATTTTAATTGTGCCACAATTTGAGACATTTCCTCTTGTTGAACCAGATTCTACCATTTAATAGCATGGTAAATGCAATGAATTATAATAAATTCTATAAAAGTGTATTTAAAACACATGTAAAGGAACCAATATACCCTTTTAGCTGCAAGGCTCCAATTCAGAAATGCATTATTTATACCTCAAAAATATACTGTCTTTAATAACTGACATTCAGGGTTTTTTTTTCCTCTTTCTGTGTTTATGTTAGCGTGATTCCGAGCAAGCAAAACTTCGTGAGTATGAAGAGAATCTGTTGGTAACAGCATGGTATAACAAGGTAAATTATTAACTAAAGACAACATACTATGTGGCAACTTTTCTGAGAAGCTGTTAAGTTCCTACTATTTCCAAATACCTCTTGTGATTTCTTTTTTGGGTTTAAATCAAACTCTCTCTTAAAAGTTATGAATGGAATTCCTTCTATCCTTACTTAAACAATTCATTTCTGATTTAACAAATTGCATTTAATCGTTTGTCTTGGTTTTCCTTTTGATCTTTCAGCGAACTGTCATTTTTCTGTGACCTTTGCAAAATGGTCTCTCTAATCTATCTTCTGATAGGAACAATTTATTTTTATTCCTTTTAAAAAATCATCTTATACCTTTGAACTGTTCCCTACCTTTAATCTAGGAGAAGAATTTTAATCTCTCTGGATTTCTGAAGTTTCTCATTCAGTGATAAATCTCATGTGATGTGGACCTAACCTATGTTATAAAGTTTGACCATGTTACCTCCTTTAATATTCCTTGGTTCATGCTTGTATTTATAAAGCCAAGGATCTCGTTATCTTTTTAATAATATATCAACTTCCTCGGACACATTTAAAGAATTGAGTCCCAAATGCTTTGGAAAAATCATTACATTACAATTTAATAGAACAAGTTTCAACATTCGACATTCAATCCATATTGTCCTGAGGGCAGGAGAGGTTTCCACCCAACAGGTCCAAGGCTTGCTCTGGCTGCCCTGGGCCAGGGTGAGTGGCCCCCTCTCCCCTCTCCTCTCCCCCCTCGCCTGCCCACGGCCCCGGGGGACACTCCCCGGCTGGCAACAGGTCCACGGATCGTCAGTTAGGGGAGGGTTGCCGGGCCCACAGGAGAGGTTTGCACCCAATGGGGGTTTTGCCGCGCCCACAGGAGAGGTTTGGACCCAACAGGTCCATGCCCGGCTAGTGTAAATTCTGGAATTTAGAACTTGGGATTCTAACAAGTGGAAGCAAGTTTTGGGCATCTACTCTGGCAATTCCCCTTTGAAAATTTCTAGATAAACTCAGCATCTGGGAGGGGGCAGGTGGAGGGAAAGTGGGGGAGGTGGAGGAAGGTATTATCAACATTTCAGATCAAAACCCTGCATCAGGGCTGCAATTGGAGATGAAATATAGCTGGTACTAAAGGGAGAGAGGTGAGACAGGAGCTGCAGGAAATATGTGGACTGAGGAGAGTTGAAGGATGATGGATGGATGGAGCCAACTAGGTGAGGGGCTGGGGTGGAATTGGGGGATGGGCAGGTAGGCAAAATGTGGAATAAGACAAGTAAAAGGATTGTTTTCAAACAAACAAAAAGGTTTGTTTTCTTGCCCCATCAGCAGTCTCTTGTGCCCCTTGAAATAGACAATAGACAATAGGTGCAGGAGGAGGCCATTCGGCCCTTCGAGCCAGCACTTGTATCTTGTATTTTACTTTCCATTTCTCAATGTAAAATAAATAATTGTGCACTATTTTCAGAGTTTGGCTTTTCAGAAGGTGGCCATCGAAGCTCGACTTGGAAGCTTTGGCCCAAATACAAATCGCTCCTTCCTAGCACAGCAACGACAGGTCAACAGTTCACAGAAATCACTCGCCGTTGCCGTGCCTACAACATCCACCAAATAGAACAACCGAATACATTTGTACAGAGGTCTGTTTTAAAAAAACCTGTATATTAAAGCAGCTGAAAAGTAAAAGGCACAATTATGATTTGTACAGCTATACAGCAGGGAAACAAGCTGCCTGGCAAAACTCGTCCATGCCGACCAATTTGCTGCACAGCTAGTGTCTCTGTCTGTGACTGGCCCATATCCCCAATCCTTTCCTATCCATGCACCTGTCCAAGTGTCCTTTAAAAGTCATAATTGTATCTGCCTAGACCACTTCCTCTGGCAGCTTGTTCCACTCTCTGTGGGGAAGAAGTTGCCCCTCAAGTCATTTTTAAATCTTACCCTTCTCGCCTAAAGTCCTCGAAGTTTAGAGTTCTCTGATGTGGGGCAGTGGCTATTCACCTTATCTCTGCTCCTTAACATTTTATAGACATCTCTAAGGTCACCCCTTAGCCTCTGGCACTCCATGGAAAATTAGATTAGTGTTGAATAACCCTTATAATATTTTTTCCTACTTCCAAGAGATTTCCTTTCTTTATATACACAGTATGTCCAAATGGAAATTTCACCTTTAAATTTTAAAGAGCTGCTTTTCTGATATATTTTGTGTATAAAAACAGAATGTTAAGGGCAAAAGGTTTAAAAAAAAAGCAGCTTTTTGGGGTTTTGTTGTTTTAAGTTTTAAACATATTTCAAATTGTATGTATCCTATTTTAAAATGCTAAAGTAGATGTGTCTTGAAGCTAAATTATGTATTCCTTGTAGTAATGTTAACTGATTATTAAGAAGATTTGTCATGGCTTTCTAGGTTGGGAATATACACACCACAAGCACACAGGTTAATTTAAATGTTGGAATGCCATTTGTAAATTCAAAATACATCTGTTCTTTATAACAAATCTTCACATGTAAATAAAAGATTTGAGATATTTAATTTATTAAGGGAGACAACTGTACATGAATGATACTTAATTATAAATCCTAAACTATTTTTTGTCTACAATAGAACATTTATATGTCCAGAGGTTTTATTACTTCATATTATGAAATCAATATTTCTCTGCTTAAAACTGTAATTTTACATGTGCTGCATTTAAATTTTTATATTGAGTTTTTATTAAAGTTGATTATTATTCCATTAACCTGAGTAAACTGCAATTAAAGTATTCCACACTATTTGGGTTCATGTTTTTACCAATATAACCGGAATAGTTTTTGTAATTTCTTTGGAGCATTTGGGGTATTAACCAATGTAGTTGTATTGCATAGATCCCAGGTATAGTAGAGATATTATTTAAACATTATGAAATATGTCCGCGAAACAAGCCCTTTTTGTTTGTTAACAGTGTATAACTTTGGATTGAAAAAACTGATTCTTTGGCTTTTTCTGAGCCAGACTGACATAGTTGTTAGACACAAAATTGACTCAATGGGTCAGGCAGCATCTCTGGATAGAAGGAATGGGTGACGTTTCAGGTCGAGATCCTTCTTCAGTCGTAGTTGTTGACTCGAAACGGCACCCATTCATTCTTTTCGGAGTTGCTGCTTGTCCCATGGAAATACTCCAGCATTTTGTGTCTATCTTTGATGTTTATTCTTTATTCTCATTTTATCACTGGTGATAGCCTTTGGAGTGTGTTTTACGGGTGGAACATAATAATGAATTTGGGAGAAAAATATGGCAAGACAGATATTTTAATGGATTATGAAATAACTTTTGTTTCAAACTATGTCTGAACCAAAATGACGTATTTGCAGTCTTGTTATTGAAATGCTATGAGAAGTCTTTTTGCAATACTTAGTGGAACACTAGGGATAAATACAGGTTTGAATGGATGATAATGTGATTCCATGTACTTAGAAAATAGATATTTATGTACATATTTGATTTGAGCAACACTCTGCAAGTCTTGATTTTGTTCATGCAGAATTATATCTGCACACGGATTCTGACATCAGAATTCATTTTCTGAGCCTGAATCAGACGTAGAGCAGTACAGTGCAGGAACAGGACCTTTCGGCACATGATGAAAAATTAATCTTTAATCTTTAATCAGACTTTACCTTGCACTAATTGTTAATCACGTAATTCCCTTCATCATGTATCTGTAAACTATGGACAGCTTGATTGTAATCATGTTTTGTCTTTCCGCTGGCTGGTTAGCACGCAGCAAAAGCTTTTCATTGTACTTTGGTACACGTGACAATAAACTAAACTAAACTAATCAGGTTTTCCTGAACATAGTTATTACCCACTCCTGCCTGTTCATATGCCTGTCTAAATGCCTCTTTAATGTTGCTGCAGTATCTACTTCAAACAACTCCTCTAGTGGGTCGCATATGATAACTTTAAAGAATTTGTCATCCAATAATGTTGATTGCTGATCTAGAAAAGTATATATAATTTGTGACAATCTGTTGCAAGTTCATTGTTGCAAACAATGTGTGTCCCTTTTTAAATCTATCACATCTCACATGATGATTAAGTCAATCCCTGCATGGGGTTGCTGTTGGAAGAGGATTGTCAATGCTTTTGGTGGTTCCAAATCAACAATGTTGTTAACCAAGATGGCTGTGTGTACTAGCACACTGTACACACTGGCTGTGTGTACTGTCACACTGTACTCACTGACTCCGTGTACCATCACACTGCATGCACTGCCTGTGCGTGTTATCACACTTTACACACTGGCTGTGCGTGTTATCACACTACACACTGATTGTGCGTGTTATCGCACTACACACTGGCTGTGTGTACTGCTACTCTGTACACACTGGCTGTGTGTACCTTCACACCGGCACGCACTGGCTCTGTGTACCGTAACACCAGCACACACTGGCTGTATGCACTGTCACACTGTACACACTGGCTGTGTGTACCATCACACTGTAAACACTGGCAGTGTGTACTGTCACATCTGTACACACTGGCTGTGTGTACTGTTACACTGGCACACACTGGCTCTGTGTACCATCACACCGGCATACACTAGCTCTGTGTACCTTCACACTGCACACTGGCTGTGTACCATCACACTGTATACACTGGCTGTGTGTACCATCACACTGCACACGCTGGCTGTGTGTACCATCACACTATGCTCACTGGCTGTGTGTACCATCACTGTAAGCACTGGCTGTGTGTACCATCTGCTGTTTCACATCTGGGCAATTTAAAAAATACCAGTTTGTTAATTCAAATGTCTAAAATTGAAGGAGGCTGCAGAAAGTGGTGGATATTGACTGATTGATCACAGGCATTGACCATCAAAGGGATCTACAGGAAGTACTATCTCAAGAAGGCAGCCATTATTATCACACTCATTATGCTGCTACCCTTCAGGTTCAAGATCAGCTTCTTCCCATCAACTATCAGGCTCTTGAACCACTCTGCACAACCCCAGCAACAACCCTACTCGAGTTTGTATTACAAGGTTGTGCAGTTTACTCAGGCTTTCATTATTATGGTCTGGTTTACCTAGTATAGCTGATAATTTATTATATATTTATTTGTTTTGTTTAAAGGGCCTGTAAAGCTGTGGCAAGTAAGAATTTCATTTTTCCTGTCCCTATGTATATGACAATTAAACACACTTGACTCTTTCTTGATTCTTGATCCATTAAGCCGGAATCCATTTGATCCATTAAGTAGGTTCCACTCCGAATCATACACTATTGTGATTTAGAAATCTATAACTGGTCTTGCATTATTGCTTGGTCAATATCCCCCATCTCCCTCCCCCACTGCACTGGGGAGTATATTTACTGGAAGGACTGCAGTCATTTAAAAAGCAGCTCATTTGCACCTTCTCAAGAATAAGTACAGATACGCAGATATACTGGCCCTCATCCTCAAATGTGAAGAAGTGCACATTTGGAAACTGGTATGTCTGGTTGACAATAGACAATAGACAATAGGTGCAGGAGTAGGCCATTCAGCCCTTCGAGCCAGCACCGCCATTCAATGCGATCATGGCTGATCACTCTCAATCAGTACCCCGTTCCTGCCTTCTCCCCATACCCCCTCACTCCGCTATCCTTAAGAGCTCTATCCAGCTCTTGAAAGCATCCAACGAACTGGCCTCCACTGCCTTCTGAGGCAGAGAATTCCACACCTTCACCACTCTCTGACTGAAAAAGTTCTTCCTCATCTCCGTTCTAAATGGCCTACCCCTTATTCTTAAACTGTGGCCCCTTGTTCTGGACTCCCCCAACATTGGGAACATGTTTCCTGCCTCTAGTGTGTCCAATCCCCTAATTATCTTATATGTTTCAATAAGATCCCCCCTCATCCTTCTAAGTTCCAGTGTATACAAGCCTAATTGCTCCAGCCTTTCAACATACGACAGTCCCGCCATTCCGGGGATTAACCTAGCGAACCTACGCTGCACGCCCTCAATAGCAAGAATATCCTTCCTCAAATTTGGAGACCAAAACTGCACACAGTACTCCAGGTGCGGTCTCACCAGGGCCCGGTACAACTGTAGAAGGACCTCTTTGCTCCTATACTCAATCCTCTTGTTATGAAGGCCAACATTCCATTGGCTTTCTTCACTGCCTGCTGTACCTGCATGCTCCCTTTCAGTGACTGATGCACTAGGACACCCAGATCTCGTTGAACATCCCCTCTTCCTAACTTGACACCATTCAAATAATAATCTGCCTTTCCATTCTTACTTCCAAAGTGAATAACCTGTGGAGAGGTTTGTACTCAAATTTTGGACTGGATTATTCATGTTTACTGTAGCTGCTCTGGGACATTCCTGATTATTGACATCACAGGATCACCACTTAACTCTGCAGGAAACCATAAATATAAAAACAAATCAACATCGTGGTCAATTTTGAAATTTTAAACAAAAGTATTTTCCATTCGAGTGGAACATATAATTTTTTTTAGAAGCATGAGAGGGGATCTTATAGAAACATGTAAAATTATAAAAGGACTGGAGAAGCTAGATGCAGGCAAAATGTTCCCAATGTTGGGGGAGTCCAGAACCAGGGGCCACAGTCTAAGAATAAAGGGGAGGCCATTTAAAACTGCGATGAGAAAAAACCTTTTCACCCAGAGAGTTGTGAATTTGTGGAATTCTCTGCCACAGAAGGCAGTGGGGCCAATTTATTAGATGAATTTAAAAGAGAGTTAGATAGAGCTCTAGGAGCTAGCGGAATCAAGGGATTATGGGGAGAAGCCAGGCACAGGTTACTCATTGTGGATGATCAGCCATGATCGCAATGAATTGTGGTGCTGGGTCGAAGGGTCAAATGGCCTCCTCCTGCACCTATTTAAAATTAAACATGAAATTGCATTAAATTACAATTTTAAATAGGCACTTTTAAAAACCATAACTGACACCAAAAATATCCAATTAATTCATGTGTATATTAGACTATGATTTCAGGGACTGGTATTTTTTATAATACAGTAAACCTTGTAACCTGGCAGAGTTCCAGCCGCACTCCATAATTCTTGGTATTAGTTTCTGCCAAGTCAAAACAGGTTTGCCGATTGGGTAATCTCGAAGAAAAACAAGTTTGCCATTGGTTTAAATTCTGGCAGTTTATCAGAGTGTAATTATCTGTAGAAACAGCTCTGGAAGCAATCACAGGCCTGGGTCTTTTCACAGTTGTTGCAGGCTTTTAGAATTTACAAGGGTGTTGTATTGCTCTGAGTCTCTGTTGCTTTCTGTGTGATATAGGATAATTTAATGTTTAGTGATCGAGGAAGATTGGGTGGCTGTTTTTTGATAGAGCTTTTCCTATCTGCTGGAGGGAACGTACAATAGTGTTAGTCTAAAATGGAAGTACGGGGTTTTTCCTTTTTTAATCTGTTGTCCAGGGAGATGTGGACTCTTGTGGTATTTTTGTTTGTTTTCTTGTTGGTGTTTGATGCTCTCCGTACTCGTGTTCCCAAGAACTTTCCACCGGGTCCCTTTCGTCTGCCATTTGTCGGCAATCTGTTGCAGCTGGACCTAAAGGAGCCTCATATCCAGTTGTGCAAGGTAAAATGCGCTGTGTTGCTGTTCGAAAATAAATAAGTAAATTGTTATGCACATGATGACATGTTATGGGTCTATCAACGCTTGTAAAGAATATACTGTTTGATTTTGTGAAAAACGTAATTCAGAAGAGTAGAATTTATTAGATTCTTGGATAATTCATTATAACCAATAACAAGTATGGCATTTTATAGCAAAACGCAAAGTACTGCAGGAACTGAGGAAGTCAGGTGGCATCTATGAAGAGAATGGACAGGCAATGTTTAGAGTCAGGACCTTGGACTGAAGGATCCCAACCCAAAACGTCACTTGTCCATCCCCACCCCGGTTGCTGCCTATCTCATTGGGACACTCCAGCACTTTGTGCTTTTGTTCAAGATTTCAGTATCTACATTTCCTTGTAAATCTACAAGGCATTCTCTAATCTAGAAATCTGAGTTTTTCTCATTGTTTGAGCTTAACCAGTGAGCCATTAAATTTCGGGATCAATCCTTACATTTGAGGATGTAATATTGTGGTGTTGACACAATATGTGTTTTTGGACATTGTTGATAACCTTACATGGCCAAATAAAAATATTTTTCTTAATGAGAGCATTGTGAGGGACAAAATGAATCTGGAAATATGGCATGACCTTTAGACACAGGTCCCTTTTATTCTCTAATTACCCTAGCAGTTTATAAATCCTCACATAGGGACATGCACATTTATTTTGTCCCCCACAGTTCTCATTTTAAGCACATATGTAAAACACAATGTAAAACACAATGAACAAATAAATATGTCTGAATGCATGCAATCTACCATGGTTAACGTGTACCCACATGTCCAATGTTGGGTGGGTAGTTATAATTGTCCAGGTTATGTATCTACCTTGCAATTGCCACAATTGTTTGTTCAAACAATCTGCTCATCTGAATAGGTAGAAAGAAAATACTTCAAAACCAATTTGGCTTGTTGTATTCTGAAGATACCTTTGAGACTAGAATGCAATTTTGACTTCGCAACTTGAGTGTGAATTTGCAGTGAGTTTTCAGAAGCCCAAGCTAACGTGGAATCGGAACAGAGTCAGAAACACAAAAAGTGACTTCTGTGCATATTGTGACCAGTGAACTGAATCACTCAGTGACACAGAAGTTGTAAGTATGAAAGTCTTAATTCCTCGTATCATGGCTAAGACAATGCAAATATTGATAGATTGTATCTTTTGCAGTTTGCAGAGAAGTATGGAGACATTTTTAGCCTGAGAATTGGAAGCTCCTATCTTGTTGTCATAAATGGTTTTGATGCATTCAAAAAGGCAATAGTTCATCAAACCGATGTCTTTGCCGGACCAGCAGCTTTTCCAATTTTTGAAGATCTTACCAAGAGCCACGGTAAGTGAGTTGGTTCATTGCTTAATTTACTTTCTGGTTCAGCATCAACAAATGTTAGGAATTTCTTTTTTATGAAAGCATGCCAGCCATGATGGGTGATTTGCACTGTAGGCTGGTTCTTCACAACTAAGTGGAATTATGACCTTTATACACAGAGAGAACTCAGTGCTCAGGTTTGTTACGATGAAAGTGAAGTCATTCAAGAAAGGAAGAATAAGTGTTAATCTTTCCAAGTGCAGTACAGTGTTTAAAATAATGTTCAGCTGCCTTGATCTGTTTTTGGCATGAGTCGTTTTGCAGCTTTTGATGTTGAACTACAAGATTCAATGAGCACTTTATTAAAATTCCCAAAATGAAATACAGTGGCTAAATATCAAGATGGCCTCAAAGGAGAGAGGAAATAATCTGCAACTCTTTGCAGATTGATTCCTAAAGCCCATTTGTCTAGATGTCAACAAAAAAAAAACTTCCAATTGTGAAAGAGCACTCAAAGCATATGGTTTCCTTGGTGATGTAAGGAAGTGAAAAGAATGCCTGTGTGTTAAATCAAAACCACATAACAAAGCCTTCAATTGAAAATGCTATTCATTTTCACCTTGTGTATTGTATTGCTATTCGCACAAAAGGAGAATTACTCAAGTTAATCAAACACTCATGCTAGAAATCTGAAATTAAAAAAAGAATGCAATAAACATGCAGCAGTTGAGGCAGCACTTGTGGAAAAAGTAATAAAAGTCAATGATTCTTGCTGAAGACCTTTAATCAGAACCAAGAAATGTTGGAAGTTGAACATGTTTGGAGATACATGTGGGAGGGGTGGAGATAACAAAAGGAATGCTCTTGATAAGGTGGAAACTGAGATAACGAATGAAGCACAATCTCTTTGATTTAACCCTTTGTTCTCTCAACCATCTCTGCAACTCAACACATTCAACTAATACTTCCTTGTTCTGCTTGTTAGGTCTTCGAGCTGAAATGTTAATCTCATTTCTCTTTCCACAGTGCTCGATGTTTCCCACATATTCTGTTTTTTACTGCAATGGAACAATTCCATATTAGATGGAAATTAATGTGCTGTATTTGTTAATTCCGGTTCTTTTACCAGTCTGGTTTCAATAATAATTGAGGCAAACACTGGCTGAATACAACAGATATGTCACCCGGCGTGGGACTTGACTCTAAAGTATCTGGTCAGACTCCTCCTAGAGCTTCACAGACCTGATAGAGCAAGCAAACTTGTCTTACAACTTATCATATATTTATACAGAGTTCAACAAAGACTGGCAACAGTAGTTATTAAAAACCAATCACAACTAATACACGTATACAGGAGGCGTTACAGGTCAGGCAGCATCTCAGGATAGAAGGAATGGGCGATGTTTCGGGTCGAGACCCTTCCTCAGCTGTCTGACCTGCTGAGTTACTCCAGCATTTTGTGAATAAATACCCTCGATTTGTACCAGCATCTGCAGTTATTTTCTTACATAACCCCTCCATGGAATTAACATAAAAAAGGATATTATACCATCAGAGTGTCAGAATCATATTGCAAGGAAATGTCCCATTTGGCCCACCTGACCGTCAAGCACTCATTTAAGCGAATAGCTTATTTTCCCTCATATTTGCATCACATGCCCACAGATTCTACCACTCACCAGAATACGAGGAGGAAATCCGTGCATACATGGGCAGAGTGTGCAAACTCAACACAGAGAGTAATGGAGGATAGGATTGAAGCTGGGTTGCTGAGCTGTGTTGTGTAAATGTGTTGGGCATCTGTACACCAATAACCATGCAATGCAATATTAAGGGCAAAATAGTTTTCATAGCTCACTAAATTTCTTGAATAATATAAGCAGTAACCATCAATTCATATATATATATACACACTTATATATACATATTACGTATGATCTCCATGTGTTTGCATGTTGGAGAAATAAACGCATATCATATGTAGTTTTTAATTTTTGAATTGATGGTTACTGCTTATATTATTCAAGAAATTTAGTGAGCTACGAAAACTATTTTGCCCTTAATATTAGACAATAGACAATAGACAATAGGTGCAGGAGTAGGCCATTCAGCCCTTCGAGCCAGCACCGCCATTCAATGCGATCATAGCTGATCACTCTCAATCAGTACCCCGTTCCTGTCTTCTCCCCATACCCCCTCACTCCGCTATCCTTAAGAGCTCTATCCAGCTCTCTCTATTGCATTGCATGTATATATACACACACACACACACACACACACACACACACACACACACACACACACACACACACACACACACACACACACACACATATATTTATGTTAATTCCATGGAGGGGTTAAATCATTTGGAATTAATGTACCTATTACATTACATTTATATATATATAGTTTTAGTGTTGTTTAAAACATTACTGTCATAATTTTTTGTATCCTACCTAAAGACACTGACTAATGGACTCGCTGGAATTTAGAAGACTGAGGGGGGATCTTATAGAAACATATAAAATTCTTAAGGGGTTGGAGAGGCTAGATGCGGGAAGATTGTTCCCGATGTTGGGGGAGTCCAGAACCAGGGGTCACAGCTTAAGGATAAGGGGGAAGTCTTTTAGGACCGAGATGAGAAAACATTTCTTCACACAGAGAGTGGTGAGTTTGTGGAATTATCTGCCACAGAAGGTAGTTGAGGCCAGTTCATTGGCTATATTTAAGAGGGAGTTAGATGTGGCCCTTTTTGCTAAAGGGATCAGGGGGTATGGAGAGAAGGCAGGTACAGGCTACTGAGCTGGATGATCAGCCATGATCATATTGAATGGCGGTGCAGGTTCGAAGGGCCAAATGGCCTACTCCTGCACCTATTTTCTATGTTTCTATAATGCCCAAATTTGTTCCATTGGTGCTAAAAACGTTTTATTTTGTTGTTTCCCAGTTGCTGTGAACTCAGACACACAATTATCCACCATTACAGAAAATCCAGCCCAAAGACATTATTTCTGAAACAAAAAAGTAGAATACACTTACCCTTCCCTTTCTTGAATTCATTATGAAAATGTTTTCGACATGCCACAAATTTCTGTTTTATCATAAATAACCGAGCAGAGTGCCGGAATATGGTTTGAGATGACAAATTACTTGACATCAGCTAACTCAGAACAGATCCCCACTGAATCATCCTACCACAACCAGAGAGCAGTGCTGAACTACTATTGACCTCTTTGATGGCCCTTGGACTATCCTTGATTGGACTTCGCTGGCTTTACCTCGCACTGAAAGTTATTCCCTTATCATGTACCTATACACTGTAAATGGATTGATTCTGAACATGTATTGTCTTTCTGCTGACTGGTTAGCATGCAACAAAAGGCTTTTCAATGTACCTCGGTGTATGCGACATTAAACTAAACAAACCGGCACTCTGCTGGGTTATTTGTAATAAAATAGAAGTTACTGTTAGTTTGCTGGGAAAGTTCACAGTTCACTTTAATTTTCTTACAAAGAATTCTCTTGTCTCAATTCAAGCCTATTGAGACCACTTGTAAATATTAATTTTAAGGTAGATGATGATGAATCACAGAAGACTATGCTTTGTAATTGGAGAGTACTGTGAAGTGATCCAGAAAGTGTGATTACAAATGCCACCTGTATTTCTCCAACACAGGTATACAGTTATCCAATGGAGAAGCATGGAGAGAACAACGCAAGTTTGCACTAACAACATTAAGAAGTTTTGGGTTTGGGCAAAAATCTTTAGAAGCAAAAATTCTGGAGGAGTGTAAATGTCTCCATGATGAATTCAAGAAAGAGAAGGGTAAGTTTATTTTACTTTTTGTTTCAGGTGTACTGTCTTTGGGCTGGACTTTGGGAATGATGAATAACCATGTAACAAATTTGACTGCAGCTCTGGAGGATGCATGTTGTCAGCTAAACATTGTAATTCAAAACTGAGGTAATAAGTGAGTTTCGAATGATGTACTAAGCAAAATTGGCTCCCAAAAATAATATGACAAATTTTAAAAATAAAGAATAGATTCATTTATTATATTTCGACTTCTATTTTAATCTTGTATATAAATTGTTCAATGCTGCCTGGATTGGGGGCTATTAGCTACAAGGAGAGATTGGACAAACTTGGATTGTTTTCTCTGGAACTTCGGAGGTTGAGGTGAGACCTGATGGAAGTATATAATATAATGACACACAGAGTTAGGGAAAACTGCCAGAACCTTTTCCCCAGGTGGAAATGTCAAAGACCAGAGGGCATAACTTTAAAGTGAGAGGGGCAAAGTGTGAAGGAGATGTGTGTACAAGTATTTTCTTTAAACAGTGTGCTGGGTGCCGGAAATGTGCTACCAGGGGTGGTGGTGAAGACACCATCACCCCTGGTAGTGGCATTTCAGAGGCATTTGAATAGGCACATGGCAATGCCACTAATGTATGCTACTTTCATTTCAGAGGCATTTGGATAGGCACATGGATATGCAGGGAATGGAGGGATATTGATCATGCGCAGGCTGAGGAGTTGAACGGCATTATATTCAGCACGGACACTGTCGGCCGAAGGGCCAGGTCTTGTGCTGTACTGTGTAATTGTTACTTATTGTACTCCAGAACTCAAGTGTCCTCACCTACAAGCACCTCACTGACTGTGAAAATGTGAAAATTCTGTATGAATGCAAGTTCCACCTTAACATCATTCTGTGAGAGAAATCACATGGAGGCAATTACAAGCGTAAATGACACAGAAGGCATGAGTCTGGAGCATGGTTGAAACAAACTACCAACCTTCAGAGTGTTGAGCAAGAGTCAAGTTTGTTTTATTGTCATATGTCCCAAAATGGTAAAAATGAAATTCTTACTTGTCACAGCAGAGCATCAGGTTTATAACTGGTGGCTGAATCTTCATCTCCCCCTCCCACTCCCAGTCTAACCTTTCTGTCATGGGCCTCCTCCAGTGCCATAGTGAGGCCCACTGGAAATTGGAGGAACAGCACCTCATATTTCGCTTGGGGAGCTTGCAGCCCAACGGTATGAACATTGACTTCTCCAACTTTAGACAGTTCCTCTGTCTCTCTCTCCCCCCCCCTTCCCAGTTCTCCCACTGTCTTCACCTATATCCTCTCTTTGTCCCGCCCCCCTGACATCAGTCTGAAGAAGGGTCTCAACCTGAAACGTCACCCATTCCCTCTCTCCTAGATGCTGCCTGACCTGCTGAGTTACTCCAGCATTTTGTGATACCTTAGGTTTATAACCACAGTACGCAATAAATAATATAATAAACAAAAAAAAGAGTTCAATTAATAACATAATATGGTGCAAAAACCAAATCAAAACAAAACCCAATGTCTCTAGTGCATCCCGAATTGTTTGTACTTTGGAATTTAGTCATTGTTCCTCGTTTTCAATAGCCTAATGGTTGTTTTGGAAAAAAGCTGTTCCTGAACCTGGACGTTAGTTTTCAGACTCCTATACCTTTTTCCTGATGGCAGGAGTGAAATGAGAGCGGGGTCAAGGTGGTGTGGGTCTTTGATGAAGCTGGCTGCCTTTTTGGGGATAGTGCCCTTTGATGGTGGGGAGGTTAGTATCCGTGATGGACTGGGCAGTGTTCACCGCATTTTGTCATCTTCATTCCTGGGCACTGGACTTTCCAAACCAGGCCACGATGCAACCAGTCAATAGGCTCTCTATCGTGCACCTGAGGAGGTTCAAGAGAGTATTCATCGAGATACTAAATCACTCAATCTCCAAAGGAAGTAGAGGCGTTAATGGGCTTTCTTTATAATTGCATCAATATGCTGGGTCCTTGTCTTATCTTCGGAGATCTGCACGCCCGGGAACTTACATTTTTTGACTCTGTCTACCATCGAGATGTTGAAGGAGAAGGTTTAATGAATTGGGGGGGTGGGGGGGATATGGGGGCCTGAGAGACACATCAGTGTTCTCCTTATTGAACAGGAATATGACGTGCAAATAGAGAAGAACAAGTGAAGTGATCTTGCTCGTATTATTCAGGAAAAACCACAACAGATCACGATAGTAACATGAATTGTGTTAAGCAATTGGAAAGTTGAATTTTTACAATAATCTGAAAGTGTGTGGTTTTATGCTCACTGAGTGGACGTTGCTGCCATCTAGTGGCTGTTTAAATGATGTCTGAACCATTGACAATCTCAAAGAATCCAATTTCTTGTGGAAAGAAATTGTCAGGGGAAAACTTAATCAAAGGGATCATCTTCCATTTGTGTGACATTCTGAAGGTCAGTAATCTCAGAAGCAAAGATTTATTGGCAGTATATTCTGTCCTGAACTGCATCATGGAAACAGAAATCTAGAGATTTACACCAAAGTAACCGACTTCTCTGAGTAGGGTCGGAATTCGACACTGGCTGCAAATCACGTATCCACGCAGATTATGTTAATGATAATTCGACACTTTCTGCAAGATATAATTTTTTTTTAAATCAACCAATATCCTCAAACTTGTCTGTTTTAGGAACATGCAGAACCAAATCTGGTTCTTACAGTTTTTGAAGGCCTCCTGAATAAGTTAATGCGATGTGATATTCATCCAAGCTATTCAAGTTTAGTTATATTTATCCTTGAACACAATATGGTTTCACTGGCCCATGATTAAAAATGTAGATATACATTTGCACATACAATACAACGGATAGGCTGCTCGGCTTGGCTTTTAACTTTCTTTGTGTTTTGCTTTCAGGGCAACCATTTAACCCTGACGTTAAGATGAATATATCAATCACAAATATAATCTGTTCAATTGCTTTTGGAGAACGTTATGAATATGATGACAGTTCTTTACAAGAAATCCATCTTTTACTTGACAAAATCGGAGAGATGACGGGGAGCATGTGGATTCAGGTATGGTTACATTTGTGAATAATATATGCTCTTTGTAAATGTAAAAGTGGGATAGTGGAACAATTTAAATTACAGCAAATGCAGGCAGTTAACATAAGTATAACCATCTCATGACACTCAATGGGATGTCTTCACCAGATATCTTAATGTCAACTTCTGGGGTCAACATTGAATAGAAACTTAACTGTGCTAGAAAATAGGAGTGAAAGTCAGAATGTGATGGACTACACTTCATTTGTCTTCAAGTGTGTTATGGACCAAAACTCAAGAAACTTGACATCATCTAGGACAAATCATCACGTTCGACTTGCACCCATACGTAAGGTTAAACATTGTTTCTATCCACCAATGCAGTATGGCTTCAGTGTCCACCATCTACACAGTTCAATGCAGTGAAGTCACCAGAGCTGCCTTGCGGTACCTCCCAAGCTAGTACCACCTCGACCACTTGGAAAGAAGGTTCTGTAACACACGGAAAAACCATCAGTTGCAAGTTCTCCTCTAAGTCATGCACCACCCTGGAAGTATTCTTGGAAGTATTATTATCATTCTTTCAGCATGTCCGTATCACAAGTTTGGAAACCTTTAACACTATGGAAGTGCCTTTATATACTATGAAGGCATTGAAGAAGGGTGGTCACTGCAAGCTTGACCCAAATAATTGGGGATGAGCAATAAATTGCAGAGTACCTTGAAGAAAAGGACAGAAATTTGCTCTGTTAAGTGTGCTGATTTCTACCTGCAGAATAAGCTGTTTGGCATTGGCAGAGAAGATTTGGCAAATTTTTCATGGGCGCAACCCATATACTCAGCTCTGCTGCTCATCCCACAAATGCATGTTCCTTACAAATGTGGCACCATTTAAAAGGGAAATAAACAGGCTTTCCAACGGTATAAGATTTATTGCCAAGAAGCATTGTTATAACAAAGAAATAATCTACCAAACACAAATTTCCTTACTTTTTGTGCTATGTTTATGAAATCTTGCTCACCAGGCTCACTTGTTACTCAAGCAGCATTTTAGAAGCACTTAACACTTTACAAGTCTCATAAAACAATGTCATTTGCGACAGACCAAACCCCCCCCCCCCCTGTTCCATTTCTTTCAAGCCCTCTTTGTGTCAGTATTCAAAGGGATATTTTGAAATAATTGAGTTAAAAATAACGTATTAGGATCACATCTCCATTCATGCTGTGTTATTATCACCCCATACAGTGCTTTATCATTTAGCGCTCCATTTTCTAGGAATGCAAAAAGGAGTATTACTGTACTATTAGCCTATTTAGTAAATTATCTGAAGGTACATCAGTTAGGTTACCTGTACCAATTATCTAGAATCTTGGACTAACAATCCAGGGACTGGAGAACATGCACTAATGAGCAAAAACATTATGACCACCTGCCTAATATGCTGTTGGTCCTCCGTGTGCCGCCAAAACAGCACCCACCCGCCAAGGCATGGACTCTACAAGACCTCTGCGGTATCTGGCACCAAAATATTAGCAGCAGATCCTTCAAGTCCTGTGAGTTGTGAAGTGGAGCCGCCATGGATCGGACTTGTCGATCCAGCACATCCCACAGATGCTCAATTTGGAGACCAGGGCAGCACTGTGAACACTTCATCATGTTCCTCAAACCATTCCCGAACAATGTGTGCAGTGTGGGAGGGCGCATTATCCTGCTGAAAGAGGCCACTGCCATCAGGGAATACCATTACCATGAAGGGGTGTACCTGGTATGCAATGATGTTTAGGTAGGTGGCACGTGTCAAATTGACGCCCACATGAATCGCCGGACCCAGGGTTTTCCTAGCAGAACATTGCCCAGAGCATCACACTCCCTCCACTGGCTTGTCGTCTTTCCACAGTGCATTCTGGTGCCATCACTTCCCCAGGTAAACGGCGCACACGTACACGGCCATCCACGTGATCTAAAGGACTCATCGGACCAGGCAACCTTCTTCCACTGCTCCAAGGTCCAGTTCCGATGCTTGCGTGCCCAATGTAGGTGCTTTCGACGGTGGACAGGGGTCATCATGGGCACTCTGACCGGTCTGCGGCCTTGCAGCCCCATTACCAGCAGGGTGTGATGCACTATGTATTGTGACACATTCCCTCCCGTGACCACCATTAAAACTTTCTATGACTTGTGCCACAGTAGACCTTCTGTCGGTTTGGACCCGATGGGATAGCCTTCGGTGCCCTCGCGCATCGATGAGCCTTGGGCGCCCAACACCCAGTTTCAGGTTTGTGGTTTGTCCCTCCTCAGACCATTGTCGGTAGGTACTCACTACTGCTGACTGGGAGCACCCCACAAGCCTTGCCGTTTCAGAGATGCTCTGACCCAGTCGTCTGGCCATAATAATTTGGCCCTTGTCAAAATCGCTCATCCACAAATGGATGTTTGTGTTGAATTATGTAGTTGGGTGTTTTTGTTGCTTGTGACTGCATGGTAACTAAATTTCGTTCAAACCTGTTTTTGAATGACAAATAAAGAAATTCAATTCAAGTCCTATGGTAATGTCAGTTCCAAGCATCCAATGACAGAATGGCTATATTGGTAATGAAGAGAACGCAATATGTATTTATGATAACGACAACTGAATTCCAAAGTGTAAAACATGGGGTGAGAATACACAAACATGTGTGGAATTCCTTGGAATTTAAAATGGCTTTGCGTGGGGCAGACTTTACAAACTTTACAAAGATTTTTGAAGAGGTGACAAAGGTGATTAATGATTAATCAGTGGATGTTGTCCATATGGATTTTAGTAAACCATTTTACCAGTTCCCTCATGATCCAGAAGATGAAGATACATGCACTATGTGGTGCCTTGGTCGTTTGATTTCAGAACTGGCTCATCCACAGAAGAAAGAGGGTTATGGTGCAAAGTTGTTAATCTGGCAGGAGAGCTGTGACAAGTGGTGTTCCACAGGGATCAATTCTGGGAACTGTGGTTTCTGATATATTTAAACGATTTGGACAAAAATGTAGATGGGTTGTAGACACAAAATAATTGGTGGAGTTGTAGTGGAGGAAACAGTCAAATGATATAGCAGGCTGTAAAATATTTACAGATTTAATCTTGGCAATTGTGAGGTGTTGCACTTTGGGAGTTCAAATGTAGGAGGTAAGTATACACCTAATGGCAGAATCCTTAATGATATTAATGCACAGAGGGATCTTGGAGTTTTAAGTCCACAGCTCCCTGAAAGTAGCAACACAATTAGAGCGGTAAAGAGAGGTGTATGATATGCTAGTCTTCATTGGTCAGGACAATGAGTGCAAGAATCAGAAGGCCATGTTGCAGTTTTATAAAACTTTGACTAGTTCACATTTGGAGCATCATGTGAAATAAGATTGTTTCAATCCTTTTCATACTTTCCTTCCTGCAGATCTACAATATATTACCAAATGTGGTGAAACATCTTCCAGGCCCACATAATCGTTTATTTGTTACTTGGAAAAAGTTGGAGGACTATGTACAGGAGAAAATCCGGCAGCACCGAAAGAGCTGGAACCCAGCAGAACCACGGGATTTCATCGACTGCTTCTTGTCACAAATTGAAAAGGTGAGGCCTTAAGTAAACTTAAATTGACATGCATGGGTTTCGTTTTGCTGGAGTTTGTGGTTCTTGGCTCGGCTTATCTTGGACTTCTGCCTGTGCTCAGCAGCAGCAGTCTCACAAGGCAAGCTGTAGGTTAGTTGAGAGATACAGCATGGAAACAGGCCCTTCAGCCCACCGAGTCCGCACTGACCAGCGATTCCCCACACATTAACACTACCCAAAACACACCAGGGACAATTTTACATTTATAACCAAGCCAATTAACCTACAAACCTGTGAAGTGTGAGAGGAAACCGAAGATCTCTGAGAAACCTGCGCAGGTCACTGAGAGAATGTACAGACAAGCACCCGTAGTCTGGATCGAACCCGGATCTCTGGTGCTGTAAGGCAATAGCTCTACCGCTATGCCACTGTGCTGCCCTTATGGAGTTCCAGTGTCGGTTTGTCAATTCCCCATTCCACTGGTGGACATGCTGTTGCTATCAGCAGAGGAGCACAGGCGTGCTGAAGAGAGCTTCAGACCCTTCAGTTTGATCCCTTGGATAGCTGGCATACAGTTTAGTTTAGTTTATTATTGTCACATGTACCGAGGTTCAGTGAAAAGCTTTTGTTTTTAGACAATAGACAATTGACAATAAGTGCAGGAGTAGGCCATTCGACCCTTCGAGCCAGCACCGCCATTCAATGTGATCATGGCTGATCATTCACAATCAGAACCCCATTCCTGCCCTCTCCCCATACCCCCTGACTCCGCTATCATTGAGCTTTATCTAACTCTCTCTTGAAAGCATCCCGAGAATTGGCCTCCACTGCCTTCTGCAGCAGAGAATTCCACAGATTTACAACTCTGAGTAAAAATGTTTTTCCTCATCTCCATTCGAAATGGCCTACCCCTTATTCTTAAACTGTGGCCCCTGGTTCTGGACTCCTCCAACATTGGGAACATGTTTCCTGCCTCTAACGTGTCCAACCCCTTAATAATCTTATAAGTTTCGATAAGATCTCTTCTCATCCTTCTAAATTCCAGTGTATACAAGCCTAGTCGCTCCAGTCTTTCAACATATGACAGTCCCGCCATTCCGGGAATTAACCTAATAAACCTACGCTGCATGCCCTCAATAGCAAGAATTCACCTTGCATATTGATTTATTCACACTAACTCTAGATATCGAATCCTATAAAAATGGTCTGTACTGTATTTTAGAGTTCAATTTCGTCCTTGGCCAACTGACTCTCCTGGTAGCTACCTTGTAAAAAAAGTTTTCTAAAGACAAAACTAGGATCATCTAATGCCTTCCCAAAGGTATGTGATGGCTGGGTACCCTCCATCCCACCCACCACACCAGCATGCCCCTTGTGTTGCCCTCTCAGTGGGTGATGTTGTTTCATATACAAGAAAACAAAATCATGGACCTTTAATAAAGCTGTAACTCATTATGTATTATGTAAATCTGTTATCACTTTAATATATTTATTTTTCTTTAAGGCAACTCCCAACTCTAGCTTCCATGACCAAAATCTTCTGTATTCATCATTGGATCTTTTCTTTGCTGGATCTGAGACAACAGCAACCACATTGCGCTGGGCACTGCTTTACATGGCAGGGTATCCAGACATTCAAGGTTAGTAACTCAGAAGAAATTTGAGGAGTTCTGGGATCTTGCCTGTTGTACTTGGATGGTGGAGCTGTGGTCTTCTTGCCTAATTCTAAATTGGTGATCAGTGTAATAACTTCCATTGAACAGGATTTTCGGTGATTCGTAGCAGAAAACCATATGAACTAAGTATAGTGCGTTGGTGCTTAGAATTATCTTAGAAATATACTTTGGCAAATCAAACCAATTGGGAAAGGTTTGGTGAATGTAAGATGCAGGACAGTGGCTCTGCATGTTTTATGTGACGGCTTTCTGTTGTGCACATGGTCCAAGGCATTGTATGCAACATAATAGGTATGACAAGGTTAATGCAAGAATATTTCTCCTCTCGCTATCATTTTTAAATGACCAAAACATATAGATAATGGGTCAAGAGAGAGAGAGGGAGGGACAGATGGGGAGATAAGGGTAAGGGTACGAAAAATAAGACAAAGTAAGACAAAAGGTGCTGGAGTAACTCGGGTCAGGCAGCATGACAGGAGTAACATGGATAGGTGATGTTTCGGGTCAGCACACTTCAAGGAGTAAGATTTGAGATGTCAGGCAAGGAAAATTGAAATATCCTGGATTAGACAGACAAGGGAGATGTGTATGCGTGTAGGTGAAATGAGGGTGGGGGGAAGGTAGGGATGGCAAAAGGTACAGGATTAGGGGCAGTGGGGAAGAGAGGGGTGTGATTGGCTGCTGAAGAAGTTTTGGAGATCATTAGCAGGCAGGGCAGGTCAATGTTGAGGTATGATGGTATTTGGGTTATGATTTGGTGGAGGTAGAGTTGGGGGACAGGAAAGTTTTTACCTTAAAGGCACCAACCTAGAGGTGGGTCCCAGAGTTTGACTCCATGGGGTGGAATCTGCTCCAGCTGGTCCCCTTTGGCATTGACAAATTAGGTCTTATATTGGAAACCATTTGTGGGCTTAATTAATTGCATCGTGTAACGTTCTATGAAATTCTATAGTTCACAGAAATAATACATCACCCAATAGAGTTTGTAGATAAATGTTCCTTATATTCCTCAGCCCTTCAAGTGGGAGAGCAAGAGTCAAGAAGCAGCCATTAGTTTGGATTGATGTTTACATCATAGCACATAGTTGAATAACTATGGTTGAATAAAGAAAACAGCAAATCTCAATCCCAGTTAGTTTGCCAGTTCTGGACCAAATATCAATGATGCTGGTTCAGCAAACAAAACTTAGAAAGGACACCTGCCCAACTATACTTAGATTAGCATCACTGGATCTCCAACATTTGGATAGACAAGTAGGGCCTGGAGTTGAAGGCTCATTTTACAAGCAGTCCTTCCGACACAGCTTCAGTATCTTACTGATGTGTTTGCCAGAACTATGTGCTCTGTACTTGGTGTGTACTTTAAATTACAATTTTCTGAATCACAGATTGCAAAAGTAAGATAATCTAGATGAGAAGAAAACATCTTTGTCCATCATTTGGGCAATCCATTACTGGTTCGGGGAGCAGGAATGACAGGTTTATATTTCCATTTAGATTGAGAGAGGAATTGTATGTGCTAAGTATTTATTTCCCAACATCCTGTAACACAATTTCTAAAAGCCTTGTAGCTTTGGATGAGCCCACTCTAGCTGCATTTGGATTTCCCATGTCTTTTAACTATTGTGAAATATGGGCTAGAAACTAGGGATGAAACGTTGAAAATTAATCTTGATAGCCAACTATTTTTGGTGTTTTTGAGCTAGAGTTTATATTGTGAGCAAAAGTTTCAATAGGAAAATCATCAGAAGTATTATATTCCCTCTGTGCTATAACAATCTGCTAAACTGATGAATGTATAAGGGCGGCACGGTAGCGCAGCGGTAGAGTTGCTGCTTTACAGCGAATGCAGCGCCGGAGACTCAGGTTCGATCCTGACTACGGGTGCTGCACTGTAAGGAGTTTGTACGTTCTCCCCGTGACCTGCGTGGGTTTTCTCCGAGATCTTCGGTTTCCTCCCACACTCCAAAGACGTGCAGGTATGTAGGTTAATTGGCTGGGTAAAATGTAAAAATTGTCCCTAGTGGGTGTAGGATAGTGTTAATGTACGGGGATCACTGGGCGGCACGGACTTGGAGGGCGGAAAAGGCCTGTTTCCGGCTGTATATATATGATATGATATAATGTTTACATTAATGTTTACATTTGTTTTGTCATGCTAGTGTCAGAGCCTTTAGAATTTGTGAGGTTATTTAAACCCTAATCGTTATTCGTGAACGATTGGTATGATCATGGGGCATAGAAGCAGGCCATTCTGTCCACCGTGTCCTTGCTGACAGGATATGGGTTTCAGATGAGACTTGGCATCTTGTGTTTATGCTCGGTATTGGAAATTATCTGTAGTTGTCTTTAACCACAGAACATTTTTTGCCTTTTACAATAAAAAAACATGAGATGCTGGAAATGTGGAGAAAAAGAAACTCAGAAAATACTGGCAACACTCAGCAGGTCAGGCAGCATCCGTGAATAAAGAAAAAGTTAAAGTTTCAGGTTCAGATGGCTGGAATATTGTGTATCGTTCTCACAGCTGGAATATTGTGTGATTTTTGTGCATTTCCAGATTGCCCTGAAGAGGAAGAGATGTCTTGGAACAGAGAAGGCCGAGGGGGGTCTCAGAGAAATTCTTAGAAGTGCAGATAAGGAAGACAGAACATGAGTTTAAGAGGTTTAGTGGGGATCTGAGGGTAGTTATTATCTGGAGTGCATTGTCCAAGAAGGTAATACAGGCAAATACTATCACAATATCCAAGACGCATTTGGATGAACATTAGAATTGCCAAGGCTGAGTAGATTATTGACCAAAGGCTAGTGAATGGAATTAGTATAGATAGGACTTGATGTTCAATGTGAACATAGTGGGCCAAAGGGCCTGCTTCTGTGCTGTGTGACTATGGCCCGATGACTGTCAGATCTCAAACTTGAAATGTTAACAGTTTCTCTTTCCATTGATGCTACCCAAAAGGCTGAGTGTTGCCAGCATTTTCTGATCTCCTTTTATACATATTGTTTTGTTTTTTCCACATCCACTGGAGCAATGGCTGGGACATAGCAATTTGTGTAAAAGTGAAATATTGTTGCAGTGAAGGGTAACATGGTGATGATTAACTGTGCCTTTTTCTTTGCAGAAAAGGTTCATGATGAGATTGAGAGTGTAATTGACCAACAAGAACCTAAGATGGATGATCGGAATAATCTTCCTTATACCAACGCAGTTATTCATGAAATACAGAGAAAAGGGGACATAGTCCCATTCACTCTCACCAGAGAAACTACTCGAGACACAACTGTGGGAAAGTACTTTATTCCGAAGGTAATTTGAAGAGAGATTCTAGGCTTGAAATTCGATTGAACTAATGCAGAATACAATAGAAATAAGATGAAAGGATCTTGATAAAGTTGCCCATGAGGGGTGTGTGGTGTAGGTATTGATGTTTTTTGCCAGAAATTATTTTGAATTTCTGAGATTTTCAAAACAATTTAAACAAACCTCCACTATCTCCCATTGATCCTGTCTTAATATTTATTTAATAATTTTATTGTTTCTGCTTCCATTCCAAGGTTTAATCATTCACTTCCTACTATTTGTCACAGAACTGTCTTTTACCAGCTTGAAGCCCTCTCCTTGCCCATTCTAACAGTCTATAATGCTTGCCTTTCCTTGATACCATGATGAGAAAAACAAATCACTGCATTTCTTTAAGATTATAAAATAGGTGCACAGTGACAAACTCAGATGGAGAAGGGCACAGGGCAGTTACGTGTTGTTGAGTGAGAGTTGCAGCTGCAATCAATGACTATGGCCTCCTTCTAAACATTGTTACATCTCTGTAAAATTGTCTAACAGTCAGAGCTTGCATAGTCCAAGGTATGACAACCTCATCCAGCTCTCCAGCAACCTATCCAGCAGAAGAAACATGCTGGTAGGTTTCACTTCAACTTACCGTAGAGCAAGCAGAAATGCTTCGTTTCCCTGCATAAAACAACTAGTTAGTAACATCCACACTTATCCTGACAGCTACAGCATCGTTCCCTCATATTAGCAGGGAGGTTATGCACCGACTTTAGAAATCATTGGTCAGACCTCGGGTGGAACACATCATGTGGTTTTGGTGACCACACCATAGGAAGTTTGTGATGGCACTGGAGATGGTGTTTAAGAGATTCACCAAGATGCTTTCCAGTCATGAAGAGAGATTGGAGAGGTTAGGTCTGTTTTCCCTGGAGCAGGGGAGGTTAAGAAGGGCCATGATCAATGGACCTTGTTATGAAGGTCGACTGCAGGAAACTCTTCCCCATATCAGTGGTAGATTAAACTAGAGTTCAGAAATATTTGATAGGGGGTAAATAATTTAGAGGGCATCTGCAGGGTTCTTTCTCTCACGGGAAGTAGTCAGTACCTCGGATACATAGCTGGAGAGAATGATGAAGGTAGAGTGGTTGACTGCATTTAAGACGTAACTGGGTGAGCATGTGAAGCACCTAGGCTTAGAAGGTTATGGGTCAAGTGCTGAGAGATGGGGATAGTATAGATGGGTGCTCACTGGTCAGCATCCTGAGCAAGTCAGACATGCAACAAGTGAGAGTCATTGGCTTACACAATTCACCTAATTGTGGGCGTAATGATGAAACCCAAGTACCATGTTAAGATGACTCCTTGGTCCCCTGTGTTCAGTTGTGTATTGTTTTTTAATGAGCATAAAACATGAAACAGCACAGAAACAGGCCCTACAATGTCAATGCCAAACTTAATACCAAGTTAAACAATTCACTTCTGACTGCACGTGATCCCTATCCCTCCATTCCATGCATATCCATGCTCCTATTCAAAAACCTCTGAAATGCCACCATTGTATATAGCTCCAACACCAACCAAGGCAACAAGTTCTAGGCACCAACCACTCTCTGGGAAATAAAATTGTTCTGCACATCTCCTTTAAATCTTGCCCCTCTCACTCTAACGCTGTGCTCCTGGTCTTTGACATTGCAACCCTGGGATAAAGGTTCTGCCTGTTTACCCCACCTAAGCTTCTTATAATTTTACACACTTCTATCAGATCTCCCCTCAGCCTCTAATGCTCCAGATAAAACAATCCAAGTTTGTCCAACCTCTACTCATAGTTAATACCCTTTAAACCAGGCTGCATTCTGATAAACCTCATGCACTCATCTCCAAAGAAAACCTTCCCATCCTTGGAGCAACCAGAAGTGCACATAATACCCTTGAACCATGTCCTAGAAAGCTGCAATATGACTTACTGACTCAGTGCACTGACGTATGATGACAAGCATACCGTATGCCTTCTTTACCATTGTATCTACTTGTGTTGTCACTGTCAGGGAGCTATGAACCTGGACCCAAGATCCCTCTGTATGTCAATACTGTTGAGGGACTTGCCATTAATTGTATCTTTTTCCTTCTCACATTTGACCTCTCCAAGTGTGTAGTTGAAGCCCTATTTTTTTTTCAGCCTTCCCTCTCTCTCAAGCTTAGATATGGAAGATTGATACTTCCCAATTAATTTGATTTGTATCTCTTGATTTGCTTGTTAGGGCACAAAAGTAATTACGAATCTCCACTCGGTGTTGATGGACAAATCAGAATGGGAGACACCTGATGAGTTCAATCCTGAACACTTCCTGGACAAAACTGGGAAATTTGTGAAAAAGGAAGCATTTGTACCTTTCTCTGGAGGTAAATACTTTCATTTATGTTGCACAGTTATACTATTGTGTGAGTGAGTGAAAGTAAGAAAACAACTTGCTTGTTATTTATTCCCTGTCGTTTTAGTTTCTAGTTGCTGGGAAAGTGTGCCAGGACCATTTCTTACCTGGGGGGTTAAGCTTTTACATGTACCTGTAGGCTTTTCAATACTTTAGGTAAAACTAATTCTTGGGGAACCTTTCAAAAGAATAGAGCAAACAAAAGTTCCTACTCTTTAAGGGACAATGGCGTAGAATTGAACAAAGATTATTTAACTCACCTTCTGTATTTTCCAAAGATCATTTACAAATTTGTTTTCCTGTGTCATCATGATCCCTGTTCAATTTATGTCATTCTTTCAGGAAATGTTCAACATGAATAATCTTTGGTCTTCAATTACTAGGTGCAGCTCCAGAACATGTAACCATCACACTATCTCAGACGGTACCTGCTACCCTGTTCAGACAACAAAACTCCTCCCAGTCTACTCTGGCCCCATGAGCTGCTGTAGCATATGAAGCATTTGCTTACGCTTATCTGTCTTAGTTGTACCTGCCCCTTTAGCATTTATTTTCATAATATTCACTGCTTTGTGAAATGAAAATACAATTAAAATGATGGAGACATTAGAGAATGGATTTTTAATGAATTTGCTTGACAACTCCATTTTATAATGGATATTAATTAAAATAGGTGAGTGTGTCAAACAGTTTTAGGCAAATTGACTGCTGTACATATTGTACACAAATTGTAGGCATAGATCCATTCATATTTTTAATAGGGACACCATGGAAACCATTGTTTCAAGTGGCTGTGGAGAGTGGATGCCTCAGCCTGTTCCATCACAAGAACAGTCCTCCCCATCATTGAAGGCATCATCTCTATATGAGGTGCTGCCTCAAGAAGCCGGCATCCATCATCAAGTGGGTCATGCCTCTTCTCACTGCTACCATAGGGCGGTGAGTACTGAAGCCTGAAGTCCAATAGCACCAGGCTCAGGAAAAGCTACTTTCCCATAACCATCAGGATCTTGAACCAATCTGCACAACATCTTCCCACCTCAGCAACAAATCATTAGAGTCCACCACTATCACTGCCACTGACTTGTTTACCGGTTGTATTTTGTACTAAAGTCTGTGCACATATTTTTCTTTTCACTATCTTTATAATTTATATGTAATTTATGTATGATTTATGTTTTATTTTTTATCTGAATCTTTGTGCCTGTAGTATTGCTGCAAGCAAGATATTAATTGTACCTGAACCTCACTGTAGTTATGCATGTGTCAATGAAATTAACTTGACTTGAAACTAAGCAGATATTTCTAGGCTCCATTCCCTTTTAACCCCAAAAAATCCATTCTAAGTGGATATGCCAATCCAACTGATTCAAAGGCAGATTCAGCCAGCAAAAGGCGCTATAGTTTGATGGATTTGGAGCTCTTCCCTATTTGGGAAGTCGTTGTTATCTGAATATTATTCAGGGTAGTTTGAACATGAAAATCATATCTGAACCCTAAAATCATGTTGTGATTAAATAAATATCATTGGATCAAGAAAGAGGAGATAGTGACGACTTGCTTGTATATTTATCCTTATCACCAGCGGACGGGATTATTTTACTGGGCCATAATCAACATCTTATTCACATGTCTATTTACTTGCAGGGAAACGCAACTGCATGGGAGAACCAATGGCTAGAATGGAATTGTTCCTTTTCTTCACTTCATTCATTCAGAAGTTCAAATTTGTTGTTCCTGAGGGTGTGAAGATTAGCTTTGATGGCGTATTGTTGGTGACTCATGGCCCCCGACCATATAAGATATGTGCACTTCCACGCTGAAGCAAGAGAGCACTAGTATCCATGGGCTGACCCAGCACTGTGGCTCCCAGGACAGCCTTCTGCCCCTTTCATTGCAGCTCGGTGTCCTCTTTTCTTCTAAATCAATGTCTCTGGAATATCTCCCTTTTAAATAATTTTCTAAAAAATTGATGTTATTCTGCCATTTTGTGGACATTACAAGGCACGCAAGCACTCAACACATCCTCTGTCATCAACTCGCTGAAGATAAATATTTCTGGGACAGTTGTTACTTGGTGCCACTCCCACCAATCAAACCTAACTTTACATTGTTTTGTTCAGAACCGCCTGACCATCTATTGCTCTCTCCGTTCGCCTTCCCGTCCAACTGCTGTTCATTGCTAACACCATCTGAAGGCATAAGTCGGCTTACACACAGATGCCCATGACAAGATGTAGTACCTATGATTATTGGAGACACAAAGAATGCAAGTGGTGGACCCTTAAGCAAAAAAACAAACCGCAAGAGGACCTCAGCTGCTCAGGCAACATCTGTGGAGGAAAATTGAATCCACAATCAGCCAGGCTGAAGAAGGGTCCCGACTCAAAATGTTGAGTGTCCATTTCCCTCCAGAGATGATACCTATAATTATTAACATCGTAACTATATTAATGCATACTGATTATCATGGGCGGCACAGCACCAGAGACATCCTGACTACGGGGCTGTCTGTATGGAGTTTATACATTCTCCCTGTGACCACGGGTTTTCTATGGGTGTCCCAGTTTCCTCCCATACTCCAAAGACGTACAGGTTGTAGGTTAATTGGCTTTGGTAAAATTGTCCCCAGTGTGGAGAATAGTACCAGAGTAGGGGCCCACCGGAAATTGGAGGAACAGCACCTCATATTTCGCTTGGGCAGCTTGCAGCCCAGCGGTATGAACATTGACTTCTCCAACTTTAGATAGTTCCTCTGTCCCTCTCTTCCCCTCCCCCTTCCCAGTTCTCCCTCTAGCTTCCTGTCTCCACCTATATCCTTCCTTTGTCCCGCCCCGCTGACATCAGTCTGAAGAAGGGTCTCGACCCGAAACGTCACCCATTCCTTCTCTCCTGAGATGCTGCCTGACCAGCATTTTGTGAAATAAATACCTTTGATTTGTACCAGCATCTGCAGTTATTTTCTTACACTAGTGTAAGGGGTGATCGCTGGTCGGCACGGACTCGGTGGGCCAAAGGGCCTGTTTCCATGTTGTGTCTCTAAAGGCTAAAGTAAAGTCTAAATCTGTCTGATATTCACTTTTAGCTCGGTAGCGCAGCGGTAGAGTTGCTGCTTTACAGCGAATGCAGCGCCGGAGACTCAGGTTCGATCCTGACTACGGGTGCTGCACTGTAAGGAGTTTGTACGTTCTCCCCGTGACCTGCGTGGGTTTTCTCCGAGATCTTCGGTTTCCTCCCACACTCCAAAGACGTACAGGTATGTAGGTAAATTGGCTGGGTAAATGTAAAAATTGTCCCTAGTGGGTGTAGGATAGTGTTAATGTGCGGGGATCGCTGGGCGGCATGGACTTGGTGGGCCGAAAAGGCCTGTTTCCGGCTGTATATATATGATATGATATATGATGATAATAATATATATACTAGACCAAGTGGAGCCGTTGGGCCCAAACCTCTCCTGCATTGGTGTAGCACCCTCATCCTCCCCCCTCCCCTCCCCCTCCCCCTCCTCCTCCCCCTCCCCCCCTCTCCCCTTCTCCCCCCTCTCTCCCCTCTTCCCCCCTCCTCTCCCTCCCTTTCCCCTCCCCCCACTCCATCCCCCTCAACCCACCTTATCCTCCCCCTTCACTCCCTCCCTCCTCTTGGGGATCCGTCGGCCATCCCCGGGGCATGGGCCCATCAATCCTACGATCCGTGCACCCGTTTGAGGGCGGGTAGTGCCCCCTGGGCCCGTGTGTGGGAGCCGGTGGCGGTCGGGCCATAGGCGAAGCAAGCCCACCGATCCGTCGACCCGTTGGTGGCGAAAGCCGCTTACCTGTGGCCCATGCGTTCTGCACTGTTCGTCTGTGAGCGGCGGGGAACGACGGAGAGAGGAGAGCTGGTCCGTGGGCAGGAGCCGGTGGCGTGTAGGCCGTGGGAAAACAGGAAATTATAGACCAGTTAGCCTGACATCGGTGGTGGGGAAGATGCTGGATTATAATTATCAATTATAAAAGATGAAATAACAGCACATTTGGATGGCAGTAACTGGATCGGTTCGAGTCAGCATGGATTTACGAAGGGGAAATCATGCTTGACTAATCTTCTGGAATTTTTTGAGGATGTAACTAGGAAAATGGACAAGGGAGACCCAGTGGAAGTAGTGCACCTGGACTTTCAGAAAGCCTTTGATAAGGTTGCAGGATGACAAGGACAGGTTGAGTGAGTGGGCAGATGCATGGAAGATGGAGTATAATGCTGATAAATGTGAGGTTATCACCTTTGGTGGCAAAAATAAGGAGGCAGATTATTATCTCAATAGTGTCAGATTAGGTAAAGGGGAAGTGCAACGAGACCTTGGTGTCCTTGTACACCAGTCATTGAAAGTAAGCGTGCAGGTACAGCAGACAGTGAAGAAAGCTAATGGCATGTTGGCCTTCATAACGAAAGGATTTGAGCACAGAAGTCCTTCTACAGTTGTATAGGGCCCTGGTGAGACCACATCTGGAGTATTGTGTGCAGTTTTGATCTCGTAATTTGAAGAAGGACGTCCTTGCTATTGAGACAATGCAGCGTAGGTTCACGAGGTTAATCCCTGGGATGGAGAGACTGTCATATGAGGAAAGATTGGAAAGACTAGGCTTGTATTCACTGGAGTTTAGAAGGATGTGTGGGGATCTTACAGAGACGTATAAAATCATAAAAATGACTAGACAAGCTAGATGCAGGAAAAATGTTCCCAATGTTGGGGGAGTCCAGAACCAGGCGACACAGTCTAAGAATAAAGGGGAGGCCATTTAAAACTGAGACGAGAAGAAACTTTTTCACCCAGAGAGTTGTGAATTTGTGGAATTCTCTGCCACAGAAGGCAGTGGATGCCAATTCACTGGATGAATTTAAAAGAGAGTTGGATAGAGCTCTAGGGGCTAATGGAATCAGGGGATATGGGGTGAAGGCACAGGATTACTGATTGTGGATGATCAGCCATAATCACAATGAATGGTGGTGCTGGCTCGAAGGGCCAAATGGCCTCCTCCTGTATCTATTTTCCATGTTCCTATGTTTCTATGTTCTACATAGGAGTTTAGTGAGCAATATTAGAGCACATGGTATTGGGGGTAGGGTACAGACATGGATAGAAAATTGGTTGGCAGATAGGAAACAAAGAGTAGGGATTAACAGGTCCCTTTCAGAATGGCAGGCAGTGACTAGTGGGGTACCGCAAGGCTCGGTGCTGGGACCGCAGCTATTTACATTAATATACATTAATGACATCGATGAAGGGATTAAAAGTAACATTAGCAAATTTGCAGATGACTTAAAGCTGGGTGGCAGTGTGAACTGTGAGGAGGATGCTATGAGGATGCACGGTGACTTGGACAGGTTGTGTGAGTGGGAGATGCCTGGCAGATGCAGCTTATTGTGGATAAATGTGAGGTTATCCTTTGGTGGCAAGAACAGGAAGGCAGATTATTATCTGAATTATGTCAAGTTAGGAAAAGGGGAAGTTCAATGAGATCTGGGTGTCCTTGTTCATCAGTCACTGAAAGTAAGCATGCAGGTACAGCAGGCAGTGAAGAACGCTAATCGCATGTTTGGCCTTCATAACAAGAGGAGTTGAATATAGGAGCAAAGAGGTCCTTCTGCAGCTGTACAGGGCCCCAGTGAGACCACACCTGGAATATTGTGTGCAGTTTTGGTCTCCAAATTTGAGGAAGGACATTCTTGCTATTGAGGGAGTGCAGCGTAGGTTCACAAGGTTATTTCCCGGGATGGTGGGAATGTCATAGGTTGAAAGAATGGAGCGACTGGGCTTGTATACACTGGAATTTAGAAAGATGAGAGGGGATCTTATTGAAACATATAAGATTATTAAGGGATTGGACACGCTAGAGGCAGGAAACATGTTCCCGATGTTGGGGGAGTTCAGAACCAGGGGCCACAGTTTAAGAATAAGGGGTAGGCCATTTAGAACAGAGATGAGGAAAAACGTTTTGACCCAGAGAGTTGTGAAGCTGTGGAATTATCTGCTTCAGAAGGCAGTGGAGGCCAATTCTCTGATTGCTTTCAAGAGAGAGTTAGATAGAGCTCAATGATAGCGGAGTCAAGGGATATGGGGAGAAGGCAGGAATGGGATACTGATTGTGAATGATCAGCCATGATCACAGTGAATGGTGGTACTGGCGCGAAGGGCCGAATGGCCTAGTCCTGCACCTATTGTCTATTGTCTATATAAATGCTCCTCTGCAAACCTCTCCAAAGCCTCAAAGCCTGCACCTCCTTACTGCCTGCACCTCCTTACTGCCTGCACCTCCTCACTGCCTGCAACTCCCCACTGTCTGCAACTCGCTGCCTGCAATTCGCTGCCTGCAACTCCTCACTGTCTGCACCTCCTCACTGGCTGCAACTCCTCACTGTCTGCACCTCCTCACTGTCTGCACCTCCTCACTGTCTGCACCTCCTCACTGTCTGCACCTCCTCACTGTCTGCACCTCCTCACTGTCTGCACCTCCTCACTGTCTGCACCTCCTCACTGTCTGCACCTCCTCACTGCCTGCAACCCCTCCAATTCTGGTATCATATGCAAATTTGCTCACCAACCATCTGCATTTATGTTGAAGTTATTTATATATCTACAAGCAGCAGAGGTTCTGCACAGATACCTCAGGAACTCCACTGTCACAGACCAGTTAGAATATCTTCCTTCCACCACAACTCTCTGTCTTCTATGAATAAGTTGGTTCTGAATCCATACGACCAAGTCACCATGAATCCAGTGCATCTTGACGTTTTGGATCAGCCTACCGACCATGACGGGCCTTACCAAAAGCCTCACTAAAATGTATTTATACATTATCCAGCGCCCTACCATCATCAATACCCTTCGCCACCTCCTCAAAAAACTCAAACAAGTTATTAAGACGTGACCTGCCGCGTACAAATGCAAATTAATTTTCAGTAGTTGAGAAAGTGGGAACAGTGGGGGTGTGTTGAAGATACTAATCAGACAATATTACTCATTATTGAACATTTTGTCAAACCAGGTTTTGAAATTTGATAAAATTCTGTATTAAGGTACAAATTATTTTGGTAGGACAAACCAGGGCGAGACTAACACAGCATTTGATGGGCCATGGAGAGAGGTATAGAACAGAGAGACCTTGCAGTACAGGTACACAGTTCCATGAACATAGCAACACAGGTGGACAGGGTGAAGAAGGCATTTGACACACTTGCCCGTTATCAGTCAGGGTATTTAGAAATTAGGATGTCATGTTTCCGCTGCACAAGATGTTGGAAAGGCCACATTTGGAGTACTGTGTACGTTCTGGGTGCCCTGGAAGGATGTAATTAAACTGGAAATAGTAGAAAAATAGATTTACGAAGATGTTACTGGGACTGAAGAGTTTGCGCTATGAGAGGCTGGATAGGCTGCGTCTTTCTTCCCTACAGAAGGCTGAGGGATGACCTTAAGAGGCATGTAAAATCATTTGGCACATAGATAAAGTGAATGCACACTATCTTTTTCCAAGAGAAAGGGAATCAAAAACTAGAGGGACCTGAAAAGGGACCTGAGGGGCAACCTTTTCACAAAGAGGGTGATGCACATATGGAATGAACTACCAAAGGAAGTCATTTAGGCTGGAGACATTATGGGACACAGACAAGTACATGAATAGGAAAGGTCTGGGGAAGAAATGGGCCAGGTGTAGGCTAGTGAAAATAACTAATTTAAGCTACTTGGTCAGTTTGTGATGTGAAAGATACATCGTCTGGATGCGCTGGGACGCATCCTCAGTGATGTGACCTGGGGTCATGGGGTGTTTCAGGTCTCACAACATCAGACACCCTCGCCCAGGCGACCCAGCCGGGGTTGATCAGGCCCCGACTTGCGTCCCAGCAGCAACCGCCCACGGATCAGCCCTCTTAATAACGACTCTGCTGGGGTTGGGAGACTCTGGTGCGTGGAGGGACTGGGCTCTGTGGGGTGAGTCCTGGCTGGGCTCCTCCTGCGTCTCACCAGGTTCAAGGCCTGTGAGCTGCTCCTCTTTCTCCTACTCCGAGCATTTCATTCTTGCCTGATGGCATAAGGCCTTTCCGTAGCTTATTGGGTTTCTTTCTCATGAAAGACACAGACTGGGGTGGCAACCCATCCTGTCCCGGGTGTCGTCTTTCCGTGCCGTCAACTGTCTCTCCAGTAGTCACCAAACTATTCTTGGTTGTCACCCAGTCTATTCCTAGGTGCCACTGGCTGAGCCAGACTTCAATGTGAAAGATACATCGTCTGGATGCGCTGGGATGCATCCTCAGTGATGTGACCTAGGGTCATGGGGTGTTTCGGGTCTCACAACATCAAACACCCTCGCCCAGTGAGTTGAGCCAAATCGTCTGTTTCATGCTGTTTAGGTCTTTGACTCTGGGTTTAAGATCGATTGGATTATGATGTGAATATCTGTACTTGGCTGACTGTGATGTACATTTAAATAATCCTGTTTTTTTGGCTGATGCAATGTTATCTTGCTTGTACGTTGCCAAGTTGTATCTGCCCATTATGTTCTGTGCCCAACAAGCATCAAGAATATCGGTTGGTGGTGTCTTAATTTATTTTGTTTTTTGTCCATCTGAATTCCTTGACTAAATGTTTATTCATCCATCTACTATTGCTGGCGATTTGATGCATATGCACCCATCTGTCTAGCAGTCTAGAGTGTTTAATAAATCCAAGCTCCCTGGCATTCTATATGGTCTGACACATTTGAGTAGGCACACTGGCATTCAAGTGAATCTAAATTCAGTAACAGTCTAGTCAGTTTAATCCTTAATCCTTTTGAGTTTGTCAGTGGTCTGGTAGGGCAGATGCCTGTCCTGCCTGGGATACTGATTGCTACATTAGAAATTGGTTAAACTGAATTTAGATTCCCATCTTTACCACAGATCAGCCAGTTGTGACATTAGTTAGGTTCATGCACTGTAATTACATAACCATAGTTTATTTCATGTTATTTCAAACGTGGTGAGGAAATCTTGACACAGGAATATAATCTCTTGATATGTTGCTGAAGTTAGTCGTTAGACAACAACTTTTCATATCAGCCCAAGAAGAAACATTTGCCGCAGAATTAACTGTGAGAAAAATAAAATTCTATTGATAACAACGTGGAAGAAATCTTATGGCCTAAATTTACAGATTTGCTTCTTAATGTTAGTTTTGTAAGGTGCTAACAATTTTTTAATTATTAACAATCTTTCTATTTGATAGAAAAAAAAGTTATTGAAAGACCAAATGCTCATGCCACATATCTCTTTAAGCATTCAAGTGAGACTTATTGCAAGTAGAAGTCAGATGCCAATTTGAAAATTCAATTTTTATTTAAAAAATGGATGAATGTTTCCACATGACTAGTGGCTTAGAGTATTGAGGAAATTCTTGATAAGTATTGACTACTAATCTTTTGTTGATTATAAACCTGCATCCGCTTAAAAATCATCTATTCTTTTTATTCCTCTCTAATCTTATTGGTTTTGATCATGCTGAACAGACTAGTAAATGGCACTTAATCAGAGTTTCAGGAAATTATGTATACATCCGGCACACTCCCTGCACCAACCTTTGCACTTTTTAATTAAATAATTCAATTGTTAAGAGTTTAAACAGGTTTACTGTTTAGAAAATAGTTTTGCCTGCTATTTGCCAATTCAGTGTTCTTTCAAGAGCAATTAATTTTGTCTCATTTGGGTAAAAAGGGAGGAGAAAGCAAACACAAAGCCTTCAGGACTGAAATCAGGATGTACTCTAGAAGGAACTGCACCAGGAGCAGTGGTTGATGGTGAAGGGGAAAGAATAGGTGAAAGAGGAGAGGACAAGGGACTGGGGAGTAGGGGGGCTTAGGATGTTCATGGATGTTTCTGACCTGGTCATTCCTCAGGAAAAGTAAGCAAGTGAGCAGTTGTGCCGTTTTAAATCCTATTCACTTGAAGTGAAATGACTGATTGATAACAGAGTTTACAGTGACTTTAGACTGTTTTCAATTTACATGTTCCTACTAATGAAAATCTTCAATTCATCACAATATTGCTTCGGTCTGCCCTCTTGTGGGGATTCAATGTATTGCTGCTTGAATGGTGAATCAATCTGGATTCTGCTGAAAGCGCTTTTCCCAGGATCAAATCAAGTTTTGAAATGTAGCATTCAATGTCCTGACCCAATTACCATGGAATATATGAGCCATGAAACAAAGTGCTTGACTCATGAAGGTGTGCCCTTAATTTTAGGGTGAAGATTTAAAAGTGAGAGAATGCAAGGTGAGAAGAGCTGTCATTGGTGCAGCAGTAGAGTTGCTGCCTTACAGCGTCAGAGGCCTGGGATTGATCCTGACTACAGGTGCTGTACGTACAGAGTTTGTATGTTCTCCCTATGACCTTGTGGGTTTTCTACAGCTGCTCCGGTTTCCTCCCACACTCCAAAGACGTGCAGGTTCGTAGGTAATTGACCTATGTAAATTGCCCCTAGTGTGTTGGATAGAACTAGTGTAAGGGTGATTGCAGGTCGGCACAGACTTGTTTGGCTGAAGGGCCTGTTTCCACGCTGAATCTAAAATTTAAAAAAACAGTGTGTCTAAGAATTTGGTTAGAATTGAATGGTGTCAGTTGAGCCCATTCACTAAAGTTTAAGGAAGATATAAACTGATTCACAAGTTGCACAATAACTGTGTGGTATCGCATGTGTTTTCAAATGCAAGGATAATATTTATAAAGTCAGAGGACATCAGATGTCCTAAGGTTCTGTCCCAGTTGGTCGATTGTTTTAAGCGACTGCAGGCGACTAGGCTGTCGCCGCAGGGTCGCCGGGGTGTCGCGGGCACGGTCGTGAGTAGTCGCCAAAGAGTCGTGGCGTTTTTCTGGTCATCGCTGGATTTTGTGAAAGCATGAAATTTTTCGGAGACTGTTGGTTTGACGCCAATGAGCGTAGCTTGACGTCTCCTGACGTGGGCGCTGTCGTAGGTTGTTGCCAGGCTGTCGCCAGGTGACATAGGTTGGCGCCGGTGCTGACTTCAGCGAATTCCAAGTGTGGACTTGATCTGATCATCCAACAGTGTAATGTGTCCATAAATGATGTTAGGTTTTGTATGTTTTTACACTTGTATTCTGTTTAAAGCTTGAATTTTGAAGTTTGAAGTTTATTGAAATTTATTGAAATTTATTATAATATTTTTGTATGCACTGTTGTATGTTCTTATCAACCTTTTAAAAAATTTTGGTTGCATATCAAAAAAGGAAATTCTTGACATTTTGACAGAAAATTGATGTATGAAGTTAATGTATTTCAGAGTAGTTTCTCATGGCATCACTTTCAAATAGTCATGATGCAGAATGATTGGAAACCCTATGGTACACCCCCTTTTATAGGGAAAGTGGGTGAAACGTGAATTGTCTTCAGTTGTTTTCAGTCTTCAGGGTCGTAGCTTGTCACGGGTGGTCGTAGGTTGACTTCGGTTGTCGTAGCTTGTCGCCTCTGTGGTGGTAGGTTGTCGTAGGTGCGGTCGTAGGTGGACGTTCTACTTGAGACGATTGAGTCGCTGGTTTTTGGTAGCTTGCCGTAGCTTGACGTCGGCTAGGTGGTAGGTTGTTGTAGCTTGTCATAGACATTGTCGTAGGGGGGGTCCAGTCACTGGTTTTCCGGCGACCTGCTACGACTATGACAGTCACCGATCCAGGCAAATAACGACATCACATTTAAAACCTCCGTACAGACGGCGCCCGTAGTCAGGATCGAACCTGAGTCTCCGGCGCTGCATTTGCTGTAAGGCAGCAACTCTACCGCTGCGCCACCGTGCGGCGTTTTCCACAGAAAGCCTTATCAGCTGGACTTCAATAGTACGGCTCACTCCTGCATCAAATACATGACAATGGAGAGCAGAGAGAGCAGGAATGCTTTGATTATCCATGGTGATCTTGTTGTGGACCAGGGTCAGTGCCATCGACAACATGAGGGAGCAGTGATAGATGCTTTGGAAGCTGCTAAATCACTCCTCCTTGCTCCTCTGCAATAGTGGTTTTCAAACCTTTCTGTATCAGGGAAGTTTGGTAAATATTGCCTAACTCTTTGGAAAGCTCAACTTGAGGGCTTCTCAAAATCGGAGAAATCATCTTATTTTTGTGAAATTATAATTATAATAATAAATCCCGAAATGCAGACATGCACTGTGCACAACTTCCTCCAGGACCGGAAAGAATCCTTTTTGTCAACCCTGCGATTCAGTGACTCCAATTTTATGTTCACTGCAGGAATTGGTATCATTGAGTCAAATAGTCATTGATGTTTACACCTTGGGTGGAGGACATTAGGCCCGTCACACCCATGCTGGCTGAAAAAGTGCCACTTCCAAGCTCCCAGTCCCTGTCCCTGTATGTTACAGCAGATTGAGTGCTCATCCCCATTTTAAATGTAAAGCAGATTTCAATCATGCTTCCAGGCAATGGATCCTAGGCCACAGCATGTCATTTCCTCAACTCCCTTCTAATTGTCCTACCTATTACTTTAATTCCATGGGCCCTGGTTTTTAACCCTTTCCTAGGGTTTTCTTTCTCATTCTATACAGATCTCTCATAAATGTTAAATGTGATATAATATTACACACCAAAAAAAGCAAAATAAAGTGAAATGGCACCAAATGCTAACATTACTCTGAAGTTTGAAGTTACCTGGTACTAAATTAGAGGATTATGTGGACAGAGCAGTAGTGTACAATGGTCTGAAGAAGGGTCTTGACACGAAACGTCACCCATTCCTTCTCTCTGGAGATGCTGCCTGTTTGTATTGAATTCAATAGCTGGTGTTTAATGCTGCTAGGAAAGTCAAATGTATACACTAGGATGACACATCCAAGCCCTCCAGTGAATCTGCCAATATATTCCCCCTAGAGGGTTGATTCCTGCCCAGATTGGCCAGCACTGCTTGCTGTATTTCAGAGCCTTACTTTGCAGGTGGCTGGACAATGAGGCCAATGTACTGCAGGTGCCACAAACCCAATAATCTGCAAACTTCATACATTCCGGTATTCTGAACACAGCCTCAGGACACCTGTGTCACTGGCAGGCTGCTTGAACCACCAGCGCCAATGTTACTCTCCATTAGCACAGGACAATATTCCTGTTACATGTGTAATTAACAGCATTTGTCTTTAAAACGTCAGAATCAGGCGCAAGTTTATCAGAAATCCATTTTTTTTTAAATGATACGTTTCAGTGATTTGCTATTGTTTGTAATTGCTAGCCTATCCCCCCCACCCCCCTTCCCCCCATCTCTTTCACAGCTGTTGGCCACATTTCACGGTAGACATCATTAATTACTTGATACCAGGATTGAATCTTTTATCGCTGGTTTCCATCTTAGTACATCAAGGCAATCCAAAATGCTTCTGTTCTTTGCAATGCGGGTCACAAAGGTCACCAGCTGTAACAAATTATCCAGTTAAAGCTCGTAACTTATTGGAAAGTAGAATTGATCTGCCATATTTACTCACAGCTGCATTGGCTTAATTTTCATCACGATTAAATATGAAAAATATAGTCCACTTAGAAGAAAATTATTGGAAATGTCATTCTGCTGTCCTTTGTTACATATCCTTGTTTGTCTCTCTTCAGGTTTTGAATTTCATTGGTAAGAACAAGAGAAATATTGTTTTCGGGCACAGTATTTTTTGACAACATTTGAATTGGAATATCAAAGCATTGGCATTTTCGGATGGAGAAAGTGCCACTGTGATCCTTTGCTGTTTGATCAGAAAGCAGTTATTTTGTCAATGTTGTGCTCAGAGAATCAGAATAGTAAATGAAACGTGTCAGGGTGTACCTCTAGCCAGTTCTACCATACATTCAGATCACAAATGGTCCCATGCCTCACTTTGTAATATGACCTACAGTTAACTGCAACTTCCAATGGTTGCTTTAGTTTTTCTTGATTCTTTTCCGCCACTCTTCATGTGCCCTCATTGATTGATCATCTTACTCACCATGACACATGAATCAGAATTCAAACCTTCATTCTCACGAACAGGGTACTGATTGAGAATGATCAGCCATGATCACATTGAATGGCGGTGCTGGCTCGAAGGGCCGAATGGCCTCCTCCTGCACCTATTGTCTATTGTCTATTGAGCCAATGCATTTGCTTGTGTACCTTTATTTTCTCTGTGTTTAGCTGGTTTATATATTACTGTAAAAGCTTCCATTTTCACCCAGAGGGCTCACCTTGTTTAAATGGTTGGAAGGCTCCATTAAAATGGGATCTATATGTTATTTTCTTTGCAGTAACCAATGATAAATTCTCAGGCTGATTATAGAAATGGCTATAAATTTTAACTGTGTTCCTTAAGGTCAGCAAAATGCTAGAGCAACTCATCAGGTCAGGTAGCAACCCAAGGGTCGCGACCTGAAATATCATCGATCCATATTCTCCAGGGATGCTGCCTGGCCCGCTGAGTTACTCCAGCATTTTGTGTTTTCTTTTGTAAACAAGCATCTGCAGTTCCTTGTTTCTACAAACTGCATCCCATAGTTCCGTTCTGAGCAGGTCTGCCTCTTTACCTTATGCTCAATTGATTCAGACTTGTTCAGAGAAATTTCCATTCTTCAAAACTGCATCTCTGAGAATGGGTGATTTACAAGAGATAGCTACATTGCAGTTATACTTTTGGTCAAAGACATGAGATCTTTTATTAACTTTCAGTTAAATCCTGCGGCCTTGGCAGTAAGGAATGGACATTTAAAAATAGCATGGCAAGTGGTAAGTGGGATCTGAAACATGAAAAGACCTATTTAATATGGGGGAGATTTCACAAAAGATTGAAATCAAACAAGAAGTAAATTGTAACATAGATAAATCTTTCCATTGAGCTGGGTTCTTGGCAGTACTGCAGAACTACAAATGTAAATCTGAAATACAGAAAAACCTGAACAGAAAGTGGCAAAGTTTGTGTCTGTAAGGCCTCGGCAACCTTTTCCATGTTTTTTTATGACTACTAATGGAAACTCTGCAATGCATGGGTTCAAATGATATCGCCACGTAAATTAAGGAGCTCCTCCCCACATTTCATGGAGTGCAAGGTAGTCATTAAGAATCAGGCACTTGGAACGTGCAGCTCACTGTACAGATGTAATTAAAATCTCTCTATAATTCTCACATGAATTGTGACACAATCACAATGCCTGTGGATAGGATGAAGAATGAAACTGATGAGGATAGATAGATTAACGGGAGGCAAATGAAAGAATGCTCAGTTAAAAGGAACCAGTGAACAAGTTGGTGTTAAAGGGAATCCATCTGGTTGTAATGCGGTCTGCTACAGATTGGTGTTGGAACCAATGTAATTTATCATTTTAATAAATTACCTTCAGCTGCAGAAAGTTCAAAGACGTCAGTCTTTTCAGATGAAAACAAAATAGCGGCAATAACAAATGATGTGATCGAGAGTCCATGTATTCAGAAGGATCTATGAATCCTTAACAGGGTAATGTGGCAAATACCTTTTCTTCCCCTTCCTTTAGTTATAAAATTGTGTGATTTACCAAAAAAGGAAAAACTGGAAACACATTTAATGGAAACATTCCAAAAGACGTTGGAATCCATACAGATTGATTGCTAACACTGGTAGCCTGGAGTTTCCAGGTGTTACAGCTAATTAAAAAAAATGCTGAACTGCATTACAAAGGGGATAATATTTTAATCACGGTCTATCAACCAGAACCGCTATGAACAGTGGTGCAGTTGTTTGAAGTTATATGCTGAATGTCTACAGAAAGAAAGGGTAATAATTGAACAATTAAAAGTGTGCGCCTATTTTGTTTTAGGAATAACGGGATGGCAGTGCTGCAGCTGGTAGAACTACTGCATCGACTCCAGCGGCACGAGCTCACTCTCTTCCATGGTGCTCCTTGCGTGGAGTTTGCATGTTCTCTGGTTTTCTCCAACATTCCAAAGATGTGTTAGTTTAGGTGAGTTGAGAATCTAGGATGGGGTTGATGGTAAAAAATATGGGAAAAGTATGAATGGGTACGGGATGGTTGACACAGACACAGTGGACTGAAGGGACTTTACTGTGCTGTGTCGCTCTAACAAATCGATGCACAATTATTTCTGGATGATAGTATCGTTTTATCAGACATTAATTCAAAGTATGCATGCAGGAAATTGAATTCTTAAAGAAAGAGGACATAATTTTAAGGGTATTCGAGATGAGATTCTTGAGGATAAGATTTACTCTCATTTACAAGAGAATGGATTCATGAAGGATAGTCAGCATGGCTTTGTCCATGCAGGTCATATCTTACAAACAACTGGTTTTTGAGAAGGTGAGGAAGGTGATTGATGAGGTTGGGGCAGTGGATCTGTTTGCATGCATTTTAGTGAGTTATTTGATCAAGTCCCTAATGATAGTCTGATCCAGAAGATTAAGATGCATGGGATCGATGGTGATTTTGTTGCTTGGAGTCACAACTGACTAATGCATAGAAGACAGAGAGTTGTGGTGGAAGAGTGTTTTTATAGCTGGAGATCTGTGACCAATGGAGTTCCACGGGGACCTGGGCTGGGGCTTCTTATTGTGATATATATAAATGACGGATTTACATGTAGATGAGTTGGTTAGTGAGTTTTCAGACAATAGCAAGATTGGAAGAGTTGTTGACAGTAATGAAGGTTGGCAATTGATACATTGGGATATAGATTATTTGCAGAAATGGGCGGAGAAACCACAGATGGAGATTCATCCAAGCAAGTATGAGGTGTTACACTTTGGGGGGTCGACTGTAAGGGAAAAGTATAAGGCTAATTGCAAGATCCTTAACAGATTCAATGTATAGAGAGACCTTTATGTCCTAGTCTGCAGCTCCCTGACAGTGGTAACACATGTGGTTAGAGTGGTAAAGAAGATATATGGTATGCTTGACTTTATTGGTTGGGGCATTGAGTTAGGAAGTCATTGTGCAGCTTTGTTTAGGCCACATTTGGAGTATTGTGTGCAGTTCTGGTCACCCCATTGCAGAAGGGATGTGGTAGCTTTGCGGAAGAGGTTTACCAGCAAACTGACTGGACTAGACGGTATTCGATATAAGGAGAGGTTGGACAAACTTGGATTGTTTTCTCTGGAGCTTCGGAGGCTAAGGGAAGACCTGATAGTAGATAAAGTTATAAGAGACATAAATAGGTTAGACAGTCAGAATCTTTTTCCTGGAGTGGAAATGTCAAAGACCAATGGACATAGCTTTAAGCAGAAAGGAGTAAAGAGGGGTGAGAGTTTAAAGGTGATGTGTGGGGCAAATATTTTACACAGAAGGTGGTGAGTGTTCGGAGCATGTTGCCGGGGGTGGTGGGTGAGACAGATACAATGGTAGCTTTTGCATAGGCGCATGTATGTACAGGGAATGGAGAGATATGGATTACGAGCAGGCAGAGATTAGTATCATGTTCAGCACGGACATTGTGTGTCGGAGGGCCTTTTTCCGTGCTGTACTGTTTTGTGCACCTTATATGTTCTGTAGTGCAGCCATGTACAATGGTCTCCTCATAGACCGCAAGGCGTTTAAAAAAGTGGTAAACATCATCTCGGCAGCCAGTGAAGCCAAACATTGATCAGAACTTACAGTGAGTACTGGACTTGAATAGTACAACTATTGATTGGTCATTTTTGCAGTGAGAGAGCTGGGTTGTTTTCCTTGTTTTGTTTTGCTACAGAACTGCAAGTGATCGATTTTTAAAAACAATTATACTTTCTTTTCTGTATATTAAAGCAATCAATAGAGGATTGTAAGATAAATTTCAACTGGGAGTTTGAGGTGAATGAGCAGATTTGTGTTTTGGTCTTGATTAAAATAACCCAGGATCTTGCACTGGACAATAAAAACACAAACGGCAGGCAGGCTGTTGTTCATCAACTACAGCTCGGCGTTCAACACCATCATCCCTTCCAATTCAAATAATTGGGTCTTTGTACATTCCTTTGTAACTGGATCCTCAATTTCTTCATCAACAGAATACAATTGGTATAAATTGTCAATTTCTTTTTGATAATTTGATTTTTTTTGTTTATAGTGTTATCTGAGTGCTGCAAGTAAGAATTTCATTGTTCCATTTTTTGGACACATGACAATTAGACACTCTCGTGAATGAAAAAATTGTCAAGAGTCTCTACTGTCCTGATGGTTGATGCACTGAGATGCAGACAGACAATCGCTGGGAATTATCTCCTGCTCTGAAATACTTGCGGTTGTATGCATGGTTAAGGTGTTATTCCTCTTTGCTGTAGTCAATTGCAAGATATCATGAACAACATAGGATAAAATACACAGCATGAGATTTAATTCAGACAGAGTGAGGCAAAGGTTTTCCTGAATGACACAACAAAGTAGATTTTCCAATGACTTGGTAATTCCATTGCCATTCTCAGGTGTTAGCCTGTTATTGTATGATTTGAATCCAGCACCTTAGATTACTAAGGTAATCTGGGCTGGTGTTGGGTTATGTTAGCAATATTGTTTAGGCTTGTTTGGGCTCTTGTCCAGTCTCTTTAAGTCTAATGCCTTTCATAAATTAATCTTGCTATGTATTAGTTCATGTACAATTTTTATGATTTAATATTTGTCCCACATATTGTTTTTAAAAGGAGCAAATTTGTGGAAAAACTACTAAGAAAAGTTTAGGTTTGAGCTGGAAGTGCACATATTTAATCCGTGATTGATGTGCTTTAACAATTTGTGCTCTAGCTTTCACTTTACTAAATTTTTACAAAGTGGCGGTGCTGGCTCGAAGGGCCAAATGGCCTACTCCTGCACCTATTGTCTACAGAGGTGGATGAGGAAAATGATGGACTTGGCTTGAGCTTTCTGTTCTCCTCTTGCTCAATGCCATCTGCAGCTGAGTGGCTCCAACCCTCCTTGTTGCAGCTGGTCCAGGATGTGAGGGGTGTGGAGGCAGAGGTTCATAACTCAGTGAGCTGAGGCATCCGGAATATTGTGTATTTGGCCCTTCTGTTCCCTGCCGGCTAAAGCTAGAATACTGAGCATAGCCCTGTTTATTTGAAAGGGGTTACCAAATGTTCCCAAGATTGTAAATATTGAAAACTTTGTTCTCATGAATATGTAAAATAAGTTAAGACTTTACGTTGAATGTGGATTTTAGGTAAATTTGGTTTTGATTTGTTTTTAAATGTACATATTTTCCAATTATTTCTAAGTGTCTTTGATGATTGAGGATCTTTAGAAGCGCTTGAAAAGCCCTCAGAAAGTCCACATGGTGATTTGAAGGCAAGGCCTTACTTTCCAACATTAGGAAGCCCAGGAGCAGGGTGAGAGGTGTGAGGTGCATTGGTCTCTGACCATCAGCATGCCCTGCACGTCTGTGCCCCACTGTATCTGATGTGAACTTTGCAGCTGGTCAGCTGTTCTCAGTGGAACTACTGGCTTGTCATCAGACAATCCATCCTAATAGTGTGAGCTTGGGAAGTATGAAAAGTTTAATATTATGATAGTTGTTTCCCAAGTGGCTACTTTTATTTTGTCAAGTCCAGTTCATGGAGAATTTCAGAAGGCGCACACCTTGTTTCATCTTATTTTGTCCAATGTAAATAGTTAATAATTTTTAAAAAAAGATGAAAACACATTAGGTCATATAGTGCCAGTGAAAGGAGAAATAGGAAAGTGAGAAAACCAGTATGTTTTTAATATCAGAGAAGGTGGGGGGAACAAGGAGAATATCTGTGGTAGGGTGTGACCAAATGACTTAAAGTTGATTGCAGAAGAACATTAACCTCTGTCTTTTTCACTCAGAGATTTGTGAATCTGTGGAATTATCTGCCGCAGAAGGCAGTGGAGGCCAATTCACTCGAAGCATTCAAGAGAGAGTTAGATATAGCTCTTAGGCCTAACGGAATCAAGGGATATGGGGAGAAAGCAGGAACAGGGTACTGATTCTGGATGACCAACCATGATCATATTGAATGGTGGTGCTGGCTCGAAGAGCTGAATGGTCTACTCTTGCACCTATTGTCTATGATTTTATGTTTCTATGTCTGCGTTACGTGTTGTTAATAGCAAGATTTGGGACATGCTAGGTAGGTTGAAATAGAAAGAGAAAAACTGAGCCAAATGATGACACAGGATTACCCAGTTCTATTAAAGACAGGAATAAAGGCGAGTTATTTAAAGTTGGAGAATTCACGATTGAGTACGGAAGAAAGATGAGGTGTTGTTTCTCACGTTTGCATTGGGTCTCATTTTAACAGTGCGGGTGGCCACAGACAGTGAGGTCAGATTGGGTGTGGGATGAGAAATTAGAAAGGGAGGAAACCAGAAACATTCAACATATCTATTAGTGACAAAGGTAGGAAAACACATCCTCAAAGCTGTAAGGGGTTTCTGCGTCGAGCTTTCGCCCGACCTAAGGTCCCCGTGCCTTGCTCTGATCCCTTGACCAGGCCGTGCACACTGGTTCCCCGTGAGTGGTTCGACCCACTCACCCCTTACGGTTCTAGACACTGGACTTAGGTGCAGGAGCTCTTATAGTGCAGAAAAATTCAACCAGACCAGATTTTAAAACCAGGGTTTAAATGAAAAAGGCTTTTATTCAGCACTTAGGACTATTGTCCATGAATACTTATACAGTTCTATAATACATGTCTATGAAACACATACCGAATCACACGAATACTTATAACTATGAATCATAAAACACAGTTCTATAAGACATATACACGAATACCTTTTACTTATGAATTCTTAAACACAGTTCTGCAAGACACATACACGACTGTAAGATGGGGAACGCACGACGCATCGCAACCTTGACCAACACATATTTTAGTACACACCCAACGTTTATTCACAACCACCCTCCCCTCTACACTAAACTATGTCCAGGATATGTAGGATTTGGAATGCATGCTCACCATGGGGCTATTACTGGGGTTACTGGCTGTTCGTTTGGCAGTATTTCTCCTCGAGTTGCGTGCCTGTTCCTCTCTCTTGCATCCGTTTTTCTTGCCTGTCTTTTCTTCCTCCTGCATTCGTTTTCTTGCCTGCTTGCGTTTCCTGCAGGTTTTCTTCTCGAGTTGACTTAACTTCTTCTTCCAGTATTTCTTCTTGAGTTTAAAACCCAAAAGTAGTGGCCAGTTATACTGTTTCTGACCCGTCCTATCTCCCGCCAGATCTTGGAATCTCTTTGTTCAAAAAGATATGTATGAGGTTTTCTTCTGATCTGCGCTTATGTTCGGGGATACCGGGGATGGCCAGAAGGTGTAAATTGGGATTTCATTGTGAGGTGATGGGTGTTAACTGGTTTCCCATCACCTACCAGGTAGTTTTCTATGGGCTATTGTGCCCCCTCACTGAGATGAACTGTTTAGGTCGGCTTGGGGCATTGTGAGTATGCTGATGTCAGCGCCCCAGTGTCTGGACTCCGACCTGGTTTCGTAGGTTTCTGCATGGCCAATACCCATCCTTTGTTCTGGCCATGGCTTTGCAGAAAACCTAGAGACTGGGATGTAAGGTTTTTACCTTTTTTGTGGCTGGTCACGAGGTCCTGCAGCCATTTTAGGACCCACAGATTGTGACATCCTTTGGTAAACTGACTGCAGCCTTTCTCCGCTATCAGCCCCAGTCTCCCGTTTAAAATGTCCAAACTGCAGCTCTTTGGTTTTGTGTTGATTTCAGAATGAGGGAAAACTTCTCAAATCTTACAAAGCAATAGATTTACAGTACATGAGTCTTGAAATTTAGAAGGGTCTAGTCCAACGAAAGTAATTTGATGCATTTTCATTGTTTAATCTCTTTTAGTACAGTATAAGTTTTGCAAACATTTCAAATTTATGGCATTAAAAGTAATGTTTTCTCAAATATGGTTGAAATCTAATTTAATACACTGTCTAGAAACATCACACAACAGGCTGCAACAGCATCTATTCATCTAATTGATAGAACTTTAATTGCACTGTGGAGTAGAATAAGCAGATATCACGTAGTTTACGATCTGACAATGCCTCTGACAATGTTGTTGAGCCTAAAAGATACCAAGGGCTTATAAAACATTTGTAAATTGCATAGATTTATATATGACTGGTTTAAAACAAACACGGCAGTATTATTCTGTTCCATACAAAGCATTGAATAGCATACACAAAAAAAAAATTTAAATCAGAAAATACTGGAAAACCTCAGCAGGTCTGACAGCATCATTTGAAAGAGAAAGAGTTATTGTTTCAGATCATAGAAATTTTAAAGATGAAGAGTCTTCAAACTGAATCAATGCTGACTGTTTTTCTTTACATACAGTGTGACCTGAGACTTTCAGCTTTTATTTCAGATTTCCAGAATCTGCATTTTGGTTTAGATTTGTCAACACACACAGACATATCTATCTATGGTATGGTACCAAGTATGGTAATCTGATTTGGCTACAGCTTCAAAGCAGCACAGCATGTAAGATTTTTTTCAACCTACAGTTAAACTGTAAATTGCTTATTTAGGCCCAATATTGATTTAAATTCAAAAATTTGAAGTAAATGAATAGGCGTTTTGGAAAATTAAATATTGCACTCATTTCAGTTTTTTTACTTCAAATTTTTGAATTTAAATCAATATTGGGCCTAAATAAGCAATTTACAGCTTAACTGTAGGTTGAAAAAAATCTTACATGCTGTGCTGCACTTTGGGGTAAGGATGGGCTAAGATATGAGCATGTGTTTGAAAGTTGCTGAATAAATGAATGTTGTAAATAAATTACTCTTCCCATTCCTATACTGATCTTTCTGTCCTGGGCTCCCACCATTAACAGAATGAGGCCAGATGCAAACTGGAGGAACAACACCTCATATTCTGCATGGGTAGCTATAACCCAACGGTATAAGCATTGAATTCTCTGATTTTATGCAACTACAAAACCCTTCCCCTCTCCCTTCTTCTACTGTACACTCCGCCGCCCTCCACTCATCCCCATTTGGACTTGCACATATTTGTCCCCTCCCCCCTCCCCCCTCCCTTTCTACCTACGTTCCTTCCTCTAGTTTCACAATTCACTACTCTTAAACCCTTTTGCCTCACATCTTCTGTCTTTTCATATCTGACTTTTTTCCACAATGTGTCTAACAACTTCTTTCCCCCTCGCCTGTGTCAACCTGTTACCTTCTAGCTTCTGTCCTGCCCTTCCTCTCATCCAGCTTTCTTCACTGTCCCTTCCCCCTCTCCCCTCCTTACAATCAGTCAGAAGGGTTCTCCAGAGATGCTGCTTGACCCGCTGTGTTACTCCAGCAATTTTTACCCTTTTTTGTAAACCTGCAACTGCAGTTCCTTATATCCACAGGGCATAGATAAGATGAATAGCGACAATCCTTTCCCCAGAGAAGTGAAGTGTAAAACTGGAGGGCATATATTTAAGCTGAGAGAGAAAGATTTAAAAGGGCTGATGCGCAATGCTTTCACAGAGTATGGGGCGTACACTGAATTAGCTGTCAGAGGAAGTGGAAGAGATGGGTACAATCATGACATTTCAAAGATACTTGGGCAGGTACATGAAGAGGAAAGGATTGCAGTAAAATGTACCAGGTGCAGGCAAGTGGGTCTTGCTCAGTTAGGCAATTGGTCAGCCTGGATAATTGGTCAAGTGGCCTGTTTCATTGCTGTGTAGCTCGATGACTAAAACTTCATGACGAGGATTTTACCAAAACTTTGTTGTTTTTAGTTGCAGGTTAGTGGCAGAGTAAAATATTAATGCAAGCCAAATGGAAAGGATGCTGGTGATGAATATCTGATGACTGCTTTCAATATTGCACCAATGGATAAGATTTGTTTCAATCAATCACTGTTTCCTTCAATGCTGTGTAATTATAAATGGTCTCCTTTTACTGGAGTGAAGTGTGCCAATCTCAATTGTTTCATGCCAGCCCTGGAAAGACACAAGCATTTCTGGGTATACCTTGTGATCTGATGTGAATTCCTCACTGAGAGAGGGCAGGATGCAAACCTTTTCATGGAGCACTGCGGGAGACGGCCTGACCTGGGATTGTTAAATACTGGATTCCTCAGGAAAACCTTGATTTCCCAGTAGTGGAATGGCATGACTGGCAGGCAAGTCGACTGCTAACCTATTACTCTCTAACACACACCTTCCCTCTTCAACCTTCTATCCAAAACTACGGTTTCTAAAATTTTTTAATGGGGTGGAGGCAGTTTCCTACCCAAACCATCCATTGTTCTGACAAAGTAACAATTTTGTCCAACTATCCAATGTGCCGGTATCCTGTCAAAGCAGCTTCTACCCTACCCCTCATCAACCATGTATCACTCTGCCAGTACTCTGTCAACAATCAGGCCCAGTAAGCTCTCTCGCCACTGCCAACTATCATCTTTCCCCCCCCCCCAACACATCAATCACTGTGCAGATATTTTGATATCTTTCCCTGCCCGTTCTGACCATATATCATTGAAGAGCTCGCATCCTCAGCCTCTGTGTTTCAGCCATCCTGAATCACCAGCTCATCAGATTAAAGATATCAAAAATAGTACACTTGGTCAGTTGTACTTAATTTAAGTTTGCAACAGGGGCAATGACTTAAACTTTCATTGGCACAGGACTGCATGGATTTAGAGTGTTTCCATTTGGGTGTACTCGGATTTCTAAAGTATGTGTTTTGATTTTACTAAAAATAGCAAATGGATAAACTGAGAAGATTGATTCACATTATGATAAGGCTAATACTGAGTCTAAGATGAATTGTGAATATTGAATGATGCAGGAAGGTTGTACCACCAGACACAGTTGAAAGAACACCATTGATTAAATGGGATACTAGGCATGCCACAAGTCAATTAATTATTTTACCATTGTTTGCCATCTTATATTCTACCTGCTCTTGAAAGTTAAATGTTAGGTTTATTCTTTAAATATTTTAGGGTTATTCCACCATAGTGCATCATGTTCCGTGGCTCTTATCTGGTTTTACAATTAGTAATAGAAGGGGCATCGAATATAAAAGTAGGGGGGTAATGATGGAATTGTACAGAACACTGGTGAGGCCACAGCTGGAGTATTGTGTACAGTTCTGGTCACCACATTATAGAAAGGATGTGATAGCTTTGGAGAGGGTGCAGAGGAGATTCTCCAGGATGCTGCCAAGGATGAAGGGCCTCGGCTATGAGGAGAGACTGAGCATACTGGGGTTGTTTTCCCTGGAGCAGAGAAGGCTGAGAGGGGACATGATCGAGGTGTACAAGATCATGAGGGGCATAGATAAGGTAGATGGCGGGGAACTTCTTCCACTGGTGGAAGGTTCAACAATGAGGGGACATAGATACAGGGTAAGGGGAGGGAGGTTTCGGGGGGATGTGAGAAAGAACTTTTTCACCCAGAGGGTGGTTGGAGTCTGGAACTCACTGCCTGGGGTGGTTGTGGAGGCGGGAACACTCACAACGTTTAAGAGGCATTTGGATGGGCACTTGAAATGCTACAACATTCAGGGCTACGGTCCAAATGCGGGAAAATTAGACTGTGTTTGGTAACGGGCGGCGCGGACACGATGGCCGAAGGGCCTCTTTCTGTGCTGTAGGACTCTATGACTCTATGAAAGCAAATACATCAAAAATACAACTTTTAATCATTGTGGCATGAACTGTTCAGAGACAGAAATAATGGAGTCTCTTGTTTCTGCCATGTTTGTCTTAAAATTATTATTTTTTAAATAGGCACAAATGTATCAACTTCCAATTGTATATGAAAATACTGATACTGAATATTGGTTTTTTTACAGGGGTTTGGTGAGATATTCACAAAAACATGACCTGTTTTGAGATGGGTAACTTAAAGTATTGACAGAGAAATGCAGCATAAATAGCTTTCTTGTTTCTCATTGCACTTCCTGCTCACCCATTTGCCTTTGCCCTGGACAAGAGCACAGTTTGTTTGCAAATTTTTATCTGGTGAAACATTTCTTTTCATCCAGTTTGTAAAAGATGTTGGCCTTCCATTTGTCCATGTCCATTTTCCAGAACCAGTCTCATCTGTTAAACCTGCAACAATTTTTTTTTTTTTTAAAGGAAAACGATACAGTCTATTTTGATGTCATTCACATTATATTCTAAATATAACACACCAACATACAATCTTACCATGTTATTCTTTCATTGTCAATAAGTTAAATGTAAACACGCTTATAGGTCTGGTTGTGTTACAGGTGTTAGCATTTTGATACACACATTGTTGTGCCTTGGTCATCAATCTACTTTATTCCATTTTATAATTATGGATAAGAATGTTCCTCAAAAACCATCAATGTAAAATGGATTATCCCATTGGAACAAGCCTGTAGCTTTGATGTGCAAATCAGTTTTCCGCATCAACAACGATGAGGGTTTAAAAATCTTACCAACAAAAAGTTTTAGGTGACCTAGCCTCTTCTATTCTTTCATCTTAAGCATCTGTTGTAACCAAGTGCCAATTACTGACTAAAAATGATAGGAATTAGGAAAGTATTGCTGTCCATTGATAAACATGCCACTTTATGACTGCATTCAATTGGGTGAAGGGATGTTTCATTCTATTCAACAAAACTTGACAAAACAGCCAAATCTAAATCTTTATTCACAAAATGCTGGAGTAACTCAGCAGGTCGGGCAGCATCTCGGGAGAGAAGGAATGGGTGACGTTTCGGGTCGAGACCCTTCCTCAGACTGATGTCAGGGGGGCGGGACAAAAGAAGGATATAGGTGGAGACAGGAAGATAGAGGGAGATCTGGGAAGGAGGAGGGGAAGGGAGGGACAGAGGAGCTATCTAAAGTTGGAGAAGTCGACGTTCATACCACCGGGCTGCAAACTGCCCAGGCGAAATATGAGGTGCTGTTCCTCCAATTTCCGGTGGGCCTCACTATGGCACTGGAGGAGGCCCATGACAGAAAGGTCGGACTGGGAATGGGAGGGGGAGTTAAAGTGCTCGGCCACCGGGAGATCAGTTTTGTTAATGCGGACCGAGCGCAGGTGTTCAGCGAAGCGATCGCCGAGCCTGCGCTTGGTTTCGCCGATGTAAATAAGTTGACATCTAGAGCAGCGGATGCAATAGATGAGGTTGGAGGAGGTGTAGGTGAACCTTTGTCTCACCTGGAAAGACTGTTTGGGTCCTTGGATGGAGTTGAGGGGGGAGGTAAAGGGACAGGTGTTGCATCTCGTGCGGTTGCAGGGGAAAGTGCCCGGGGTTTGGGTGGTTTGGGTAGGAAGGGACGAGTGGACCAGGGAGTTACGGAGGGAACGGTCTCTGCGGAACGCAGAGAGGGGAGGGGATGGGAAGATATGGCCAGTGGTGGGGTCCCGTTGTAGGTGACGGAAATGTTGGTGGATGATATGTTGGATCCGCTGGCTGGTGGGGTGGAAGGTGAGAACGAGGGGGATTCTGTCCTTGTTGCGAGTGGGGGGAGGGGGAGTAAGAGCGGAGCTGCGGGATGTAGAAGAGACCCTAGTGAGAGCCTCATCTATAATGGAGGAGGGGAAGCCCTGTTTTCTGAAGAACGAGGACATCTCGGAAGCCCTAGTGTGAAACACCTCATCCCGGGCGCAGATGCGGCGTAGACGGAGGAATTGGGAGTAGGGGATAGACTTTTTGCAGGGGACCGGGTGGGAAGAAGTGTAGTCCAGATAGCTGTGCGAGTCAGTGGGTTTATATAGCGAGTCTGGGTCAAGATGTGGTCGTAGAGTAGGAGGGCATAGCGAGTCTGGGTCAAGATGGGTCAAATCGAAATCTTTTCCAGTTGACGACTTAACCCCAATTTTGTTCAAGCATTCCAATAACATTTTAGGGCCGTAACATAGCTATGCTGGTAAAGGAGATTGTGAACTTTGTAGAGTCATGCATGATTTAACTTAATTTTATCAGAGAAATTATGATATCATACTTAAAGTGGAAAATAAATTTACACTATTACATATTAAGGAAACTATATAGAGCAAAAATTCACTTTTGGTTCACTGTGCTAATTCTATACAAAAATATCAATCATCAGTTGTACTCATTGCCCAACACACAGTTATATCTATGTGAACAGAATTGAATGGTGGGAGATGAGCACAAAATTGTATGGCCAGTGACTGATACATAGGCATGTGGTCAATGTCAGTAAAGATCGAATCAGAGGTGTTTTTTTCAAGTATGTTACGCAATTGAAATTAATGTTCAATTTGTGGTTTTAACTGGACGTGTTTTGTATTTTGATAGCTGGGCTAACATCATCTTAAGCCAAAATCAAAAAACAATCCACTGACAATTTTCAGATGTTGTATATTCAAGGTATTGCTGTTATTCTCTTTGGAGAAAAGCCTTGTTGGTTATTAGACCTCTACATGTGAAATTCTTTACATATACATACCAATCCAGAATGGCTGCTTCCTGGCAAAGTTCCAAAGCCATTTTTGTTCCCTCCTGGAGTGGACACTGACCAAGTTAGCATGAAACCTAAGTACAGAGAAGCACACTGTAAAACACTTAAGTCTAACTTTTTGTGGAAAATAACAGTTGAACACATTGTAATTAATTTTAGAACCGGAGCAGAAGAACAAACAAACTAGTTAGCTATAATAAGACGCAAAACACTATTAAAAATACCGGAAAAGAGAAAAAGGACTCCTGGCTGCAGTTTTTGGACTTAATTCCTATTTTAGCTATTTTGATTATGCTGCATTGTGGCTGGTTCTGAATACTATATTAATTTACGCAGCAACAATGGAAAAGTTTTAAGTTACATCGTTCAATGATGTCAGCACATGCAATTGTGATTTATAGATAATTACTTTTTAAGTATTTTCACAGGTGCTGCAGCAACAATTTCTATCTGCCACCTTCCATCATAAGAAAATATGACCACGACAAGATGATCTGTTTTAATAATGTTATATGAGGTAAAGAAAAATCATTGGCAGTAGTCAAGGAAGAAACCCTTCAACTTCAAATATTATGATGCATCTGAGGGAGCACACAGGGCTTTGGTTCAAATCTTAGCCAAAAGGCAGCGGTTGAACTCTTCATCTCCTTAACTTTTATGTTCCTATCACTTAAAGTGGTGACCTACAGTAGTGTCTCTCAGGAGAAAGTGCTTCTACTGTGCATGGACTGCCACATAGTACTACATCCACCCAAAAAGAATCAATTTCATATAATGTTCCCTCTTATTCCACATGGATTCATTTGTTGCTCTTTGTTATTACAGCTGTCTTTTTGCTCCGTTTAGCATATCCTATCTACATTTAAAATATTTAATCAAAATAATTGCTAAATTCTTTGATTTTGCTGAAATCAAGACTGATCAGAACATCTATCATAATGCATTCCTCTTTGGGATATCAAAATAGTGAGAAGGAAAGAACTGCAGATGCTGGTTTGAATTGAAGGTAGACACAAAATGCTGCAGTAACTCAGCAGGACAGGCAGCATCTCTGGAGAGAAGGAATGGGTGACGTTTCGGATCGAGACCCTTCTTCACTGATGTCAGGAAAGTGGGCGGGCATTGTTGGAGGATTATATGCTCGAACATTTTTGCCACCTCCAACGGGATCCCACTACTGATCTTTCCATCTCCACCCCTTTCTGTTCTCTCTGCAACTCCCTGGTCCACTCGTCCCTTCCCACCCAAACCACCCCCTCCCCAGGTACTTTCCCCTGCAAATGCAGGAGATGCAACACCCGTCCCTTTACCTCCCCCCTCGACTCCATCCAAGGACCCCAACAGGTGAGACAGAGGTTCACTTGCACCTCCTCCAACCTCATCTACTATATCCACTGTTCCAGGTGTCAACTCCTGTATATCGGTGAGACCAAGCGCAGGCTCGATGATCATTTCGCTGAATAGCTCTGCAGTCACAGATTTTTTAAAATAGACTTGGAGTTTTATTTTAAAAATAATAACCTTTGGGAGAGTTAGCTGCATTTTTAATGAAATACACTTGAAATTACTTAAACCCATATTACTTTTAGAAATCTACCTGAACCATGACATTCCTGTAGCCAGTCTTTAGTTGGCAATAATACCTCCATTGCTCTGCAGGAACCTCTGTAACTATCATTGAGGTTAGCTAATATTTAAGGCCTGTGTTCATCAAGAAAATTAACTTTATTTTGAATGAAAATAATTCTCTCTGTAAAAACTAATGATTTGAAATACTATTAGAAGCTTATCATATAATTAATAAACAATGTCTAGTAACTAAATCTACTTTATAGCAAAAGAAACATGATTCCCTGGTTATGGAGGTTTGGAGCTGAAACCCTTATGGTGTAACAATTACTGCTATAGGCATGTTAAAATGCATTGCCCATTATTCTCCATAAAACTGTGCCGGGCTTTCCTATAGCTTACTGCCTTGGTGATTTTGAAATGGAAGTTTATTTGGTAATTGATGCAAGTTACTCACTTTTGCCTACAGGCCATTTCAGCTCCTTCCCAGGTTTCATTTCTCCCAGGATTCAGAAGATAACAGTGTTTCTTGCGAAGGGTCCAGCCTGAAGGACATTCCATTTGTTCATTGCCCTGTCAATGCATAAAATTATAATTGCTCCGTAACATAGCATTTGTTCCGAAAATGTTATAATTTGAGGATACAAATTACCAAAAACCTCTCCTGGATTTAGATTTAGACCAAAATTACAAATTTATACGTTAAAAAAACTGTTGGCACTCAGCTTCCCCAGGACACAGTTCAGGAAACAAATAAGCTATGCCAAGGTTCAAACCTGTCTTCTGTTCTGAGTTAGTGTATTTCAACTAAAGCACAAGAATAAAGTACAGCAATTATTCACAGGGTCCCTAAGCAAAAGAAGGAAGATAATTGGTCAAATTCCTATCCAGTGGTCCTTATGAGACAGTGAGACTACTTGGCCATCAGATGTGAATATAATTAGATCCACTTGTAATGCACTCTGTGGCTGTGTTAACCAACACTGAATCTCCATACACATGCAAGAAGAACATCACTATTCAGTTATAGAGGGCTGGTAGCACCATTGTCATTATGCATAGGAAGGAACTGCAGAAAAAATGAAGGTGGACACAAAATGTTGGAGTAACTCAGCGGGACAGGCAGCATCTCTGGAGAGAAGGAATGGGTGACGTTACGGATTGATACCCTTCTTCAGACTGATCATTGGCATTACATTGTTGTTTGAGGCTTCATGAGAAAAGTAGGACAAATGTTGGAAAATATTTCTCCTTTGCAGTTTCTATCAAATTTTAAAAAACAAAATCCCAGCACCTTTCTTCCTCCATAGCAAAGCCATCATTTTAACCAACTGTGACCAATTATTGCTTCTCTCTTGCACTTCCAGATGAGATCAACTAACACACAAAATCCTTGTAATCCCAGGATTTCCACTGATCCACTGAGATACTCCAACATTTTGTGTCACACTGATGGTGACTTTCATGGTGACAATCATGTGGCACACTGATGGTGACTTTGCAAACGGAATAATTAAAAAATCAGAAGCCAAACTTTTTGATTATTGTCATCACAGAATATACTTTCGGATGTAGTCAGGTTGAATTTTTCCTTCACTTTCCATGCCCGACAAGAAATTATATGGTAGAGACAGAGACAGTGATCACAACTCCATCAGTTTTAAGTTTATTTTAAATAGGGACAGATTTGGATGTTGGAGGAAGGTACTTAATTGGGGCAAGGTAGGCAGGAGCTAAGGTGGGTAGATTGGGAGCATTTTCTATTGGGTAAGTCTATTCTATTGGGTAAGGTAGATATTCTGGTGCCATGTGGGAGTTGTTTAAAGGCCAGTTATCAAAGTGCCAAATTAGCATGTTCCAGGAATGGAGTGGTATAAAGACGCCAAGGTAAGGGAACTGTGGACGACCAAGGAGATTGTAAATATGGTCAGGAAGAAAAAGGAAGCATATGTCAGGTTTAAGAGGGTGCTATCAGATAGAACTTATGAGGAACATAAAGCGAGTAGGAAAGAACTCAAGTGGGCAATTCGAAGGGCTGAAAGGACCCATGAAATGTTATTGGCAAGTCAGATTAGGGAAAATACCAAGGCTTTTTATTTGTGCGATAATAATAAGAGGGTTGCCAGGGAGAAGAGTTAGGACTGCTTTGGGATAAAGGAGGAAATCTGTGCTTGGAGTTGGAGGGTGTAGGTGAGGTACTAAACGAGTACTTTGCATCAAAGTTCACCTTGGAGACGGACTTGGAAGACAGCGAGATCAGTGCGGAGAATACAAATATGGTCGGGCAGTTTGAGATCCAGAAAGAGGTGGTGCAGAGGCTGTTGAAGAGCATTAAGGTGGATAAGACCACAGGGCTTGATGGGATCTATCCCAGGTCATTGAGGGAGGCAAGAGAGGAGATTGCGGGGCCTTGATGGGGACCTTTGTTTTGTCTTTACCCACAGACGAGGTCCTAGAGGACTGGAGAGTGGCCAATGATGTTCCTTACTTTAAGAAAGGAAGTAGAGAGAATCCAGAAAAAACGGTAGGCTGGTGAGCCTCATGCCAGTGGTAGGGAAACTATTGGAGAGAATTCTTTGGGATTGGATTTACTCCCATTTGGAAGAAAATGGGTAATTAAGGATAGCCCACATGGCTTGCTACGCGGCAGGACATGTGTTACTAACTTGATTGAGATTTTTGAGGAGACAAATTAGAAGGTAGGATGGTGGATACATGGATTTCAGTAAAGCTTTTGATAAGGTCCCTTATGGTAGGCTGATCCAGAAGATTATGATGTACGGGATGCACGATGAGGTGGTTGTACGGATTCAGTACTGGTTTGTTGATAGAAGACAGAGTGTGGTGGAAGGTAGATATTCTGGATGGAGGCCTGGGGCCAGTGGAGTTCGATAGGAATCTGTGCTGGGACCGCTGCTGTTTGTGATATATATAAATGACCTAGATATAAATGTAGATGGGTTGGTGAGTAAGTTTGCTAACGACACCAAAATTGGAGGAGTTGCGGACAGTGAGGAATGCTGTCAGACGATTATGGTGGGATATAGATCAGCTGCAGAAATGGGCAGAGAAATGGCAGATGGAATTTAACCCAAGCAAATGTGAGGTGTTGCACTTTGGGTTGAATGTAAAGCGAGACTATAGTTAATAGCAAGGCCCTTAACAGCATTAATTTTAAATTGTAAATTTCCCCGGTGTGGGACGAATAAAGGAATATATTATTAATGTGCAGCGAGATATTGGAGTCCAAGTTCATAGCTCACTATGAAGGTGGCAGCATAAGTAGATAGGGTATAAAAGAAAGCATATGATTTGCTTGCCTTCATGACTAGATGCGTAGAATATAAGAGTCAGGAAGCCATCATACATCTCTCTAGGGCTTTGGTTAGGCTGCATTTGGAGTATTGCGTGCAGTTCTGATTGCCACATTGTAGGAGAAATCTGAAGGCTTTGGTGAGGGAAGTTTACCAGGATGCTGCTTGGATTAGAAGGTTTCAAGGAAAAGGTTTCAGTTACAAGGAGAGGTTGTATAATCCGATTATTTTCTCTGGAGCATTGGAGGCTGAGGAGAGATCCGATAGAAGTATATGTATTTTATAAATGCATAAGGGGGAAAAGGGTAACTAAAGAGAGAGTGAGACCTCTCAGGAATCAAAGCGATCAGCTCTGTGTGGAGCCACAGGAGATGGGCAGGTCGTTAATGACTATTTCTCTGTATTTACTGAGGAGAACGACAGTAGGATGGAGGAACTTGGGGCTGTCAATGGAAGTGTCTTGAGAGCAGTCAGTGTTACCATTGAAGAAGTACAGAAGGTACTGTCGTGTTTGAAGGTAGACAAATCTCCAGGGCCTGATCAGATATATCCGAGGACATTGCGGGAAACTAGAGAGAAAATTGTGGGAGTCCTGGTTGAAATTTACGAGTTGTCCTCAAATACAGGAAAGGTGCTGGATGACTGGAGGTGGCAAATGTCTTGCCACTTTTCAAGAAGGGCTGCAGGGAAAATGCTGGGAACTATAGGCCGGTGAGCTTAACATCTGTAGCTGGAAAGTTACTAGAGAGTATTCTGAGAGATAGGTTATACAGGCATTTGGATGGGCAAGGGCTGATTAGGGACAGTCAGCATGGTTTAGTACGTGGAAGGTCGTATCTCACAAATCTGATTGATTTTTTTGAAGACGTGACCTAAAAGGTCGATGAGGGCAGAGCTGTAGATGTTGTGTACATGGATTTTAGTAAGGCTTTTTTATCAAGGTTCCGCATGGAAGGCTGCTCTGGAAGGTTAGATCGCATGGGATCCAAGGAGAGATAGCTGAATGGGTAGCAAATTGGCTCCATGGAAGGAAGCAGAGGGTGACGGTGGAACGTTGCTTCTCAGACTGGAGGCCTGTGACTAGTGGTGTGCCTCAGATTTCAGTGCTGGGCCCGTTACTGTTTGTCATCTACATCAATGATTTGGATGAGAACATACAGGGTGAGATGAGCAAGTTTGCTGATGATACAAAAGTGAGTGGTTTTGCAGATAGGGAAGATGGTTGTGAAAGATTGCAGCAGGACCTGGATGGATTGGCCAGGTGGGCAGAGGAATTTACATTTTGGGATGTCGAACAAGGGCAGGACCTACACAGTAAATGGTAGGCCTATGGGTAGTGTTGTACAGCAGAGGGATCTAAGAGTACAGGTGCATGGGTTTCTTGAAGGTCGAGTTGTAGGTGGATAAAGTGGTCAAAAAGGCTTTTGGCACTTTGGCCTTCATCAGTCAGAATATTGAGTATAGAAGTTGGGAGGTCATGTTGCAGTTGTATAAGACGTTGGTGAGACCGCATTTAGAATATTGTGTTCAGTTCAGGGCACCATATTATTGGAAAGATATTGTCAAGCTTGAAAGGGTTCGGGAAAGATTTACAAGGATGTTGCCAGGACGAGAGGGTGCGAGCTATAGGGAGAGTTTGAGTAGGCTGGGTCTCTACTCCATGGAGCGCAGGAGCATGAGCGGTGATTTTATAGAGGTGTACAAAATCATGAGAGGAGTAGATCGGGTAGATGCACAGAGTCTCTTGCCCAGAGTGGGGGAATCAAGGACCAAAGGACATAGGTTCAAGGTGAAGAGGAAAAGATTTAATAGGAATCCGAGAGGTAACTTTTTCACACAAAGGGTGGTGGGTGTATGGAACAACCTGCCAGAATAGGGAGTTGAGGCTGGGACAATCCCATTGTTTAAGAAGCAGTTATACAGGTACATGGATAGGACAGGTTTGGAGGGATATGGACCAAGCGCAGTCACGTGGGACTAATGTAGCTGGGAAATTGTTAGCTGGTGTGGGCAAGTTGGGCCGAAGGGCCTGTTTCCACATTATATCACTCTATGACTATATAAAATTATGAAAAGCTTAGATAGGTTAAACAGTCAGAACCTTTCTATCAGAGTGGAAATGTCCAACACTAGAGGGCAAGCTATGAGAGTGGGAAAATGTAATGGAGATGTGAGGGGCAAGTTTTTATGCACAGTGGGGGCTGGAATATTTCCTACATTACAAACGTCACCACATTATAAAATGAAACTTTTTTTTTTACATGCAAATTTGGAAGCCAGAGTTCCTAAGTCACGGTACAGGGACTTACATGGGAATGGCCCAGAAGAATCTCTATATCTGGCAAATGCCTCAACACGTCCACTAATAGAAACAATAATGAGGATTAAATTGAGAAATCCATTTGAATCAATGGATAACCTCATACTCCACTGTTGTACTGAAGGAAAACATCTACCTGATTCATGTTGCTGAATGAATGTGTATTTTCGGCTACAAATGGGACGTCTTTTTGGAGCAAGTCATGTCTCTGAGCAGGAAGCAAAGGCCACTGCCATGCACTATGTCGTGAGGAGGTAGAAAAATCCTCTTCAATGCTTTTTGGCACCATCCCATGGTACTGTAAAATAGCAGAGAACACTGATTATTTTCTTCAATTTACTAATTTCTCGTCTTTTTTTCTCTGATCTCAGTACTGATGTGATTTAAAAAAAAGTTAATTTGTTTTAAGAATGCATTAATTAAAAAGCAATACACTAGCTGGAACTCTGAAGTAAAAATATAAAATGCCGGGGATTCTCAGTGGGTCAAGCAGAATCAATGTAGGTGAAATGGAATTAACATTCTGCAAAAATTACCTTTCATCAAACCTTTTAAAAGAAGATCACTCATCAGAGAAGTTAAAGATACAAGAAACCGCAGTGCTGGAATTTTGAGTAAAACACAAAGTGCTGGAGGAACTCAGTGAGTCAGGCAGAATCTGTGAAGAGAATGGACAGATGATGTTTTGGCTCTACAGCCTGGACATTTAAGGCTGTTTCTCTCCATGGGTTCTACCTGACCTCCTGAGTATCATAATATAAGAAAATAACTGCAGATGCTGGTACAAATCGATTTATTCACAAAATGCTGGAGTAACTCAGCAGGTCAGGCAGCATCTCGGGAGAGAAGGAATGGGTGACGTTTCGGGTTGAGACCCTTCTTCAGACTGATGTCAGGGGATATAGGTGGAGACAGGAAGATAGAGGGAGATCTGGGAAGGAGGAGGGGAAGGGAGGGACAGAGGAACTATCTAATACTAGTAATAATAATAATAGAGGATACTCTTGAGTATCATTACTATTTTCTGTCATTATTTATTAAAAAAATATTGTAAAAGAACATATATGTTAAGAAAATATTACTTAGTATCCTCAGTCTCTTGGTTTTCCTTTTGTAATTGTGAGAAGGAAATCTGTAAAAAGTCTTGTTAAATTAATCAGTTTCAAATCAGAATTACCAAATGATTTAAATAAAAGTAACTCTTGGATTAAACACAGTTTGAAAGTTTGAAGTCCTATTTTTAAGATAGTTCAGAGATTATCTCATTTTTATTTCAAATCAAAAGAAACAATCAATGGCAACTCTTGTAGTGTTAACATGGAATTGTCAGTCTGAACATACCATTCTGCTGCTTCCAATCGCCTGAATTTGTGTATGAGGAACCGCTGGAGAAATATCATCTGGGATTGTTTCACGATGGTCCAAGAAATGGTTGGTCTGAGGGACATCACCTCTAGGAGGGGAATTATTGTGCCCCCAGTATGGTTCAGGCTGGGTAAATGACCTTTCTTCCAGGTTAAATATGATTCTTTCATTGGTGGGTGGCTCGGGAGATGGCTTTGGCACTTTGCCAACTACGCCGTCCATTTCATTGTCAAAAGTAGTTTTGCCACCTCTCAAATCAATTGCATTACAGTTTCCTGCAGAAAGACAACTGAAAAATGTGATCATCAAATCTATAAAGCCATGCCATTCACAACTCCTCAACAAACGAAGCAACTCACGACTGCATGAAACAAAACCTTGGCAATGTTTAGGCATGGGTTGCAAGTGGCAGGTAACATTTTGCCAGAAAACCGCAGACTTTCATTATCTCCATCAAGAATGATGTTAGAGCCACCTTCCATGGATAATTAGTGGAATTTCCATCTCCGAGTTCTCCCACCATCAACATTTCAGGGAAGGGAAAGGGGACTCACATTGAGCTTGACTGAACCAGCCAAATAAATACTGTGGCTGCAAGATTTAGTGAGTGTCTGGGCATTTTGCACTGATTGACTCACCTCCTGACTCTCCATGGCATTTTGTTTATCCACAAGATGTAAGGCAGGAGTGTGATGGAATACTCCCTATTTGTACAAATGAGACATCTCCACCAGCATTCGACAACAAAGCAACCTACACGATTGATACCCCACCCAGCTCCTTAACATTGGTTCCCTTCATCACTAGCATACTGAAATTGTGATGCTTGCCATTCACAAATGTACCACGATCAGCCCAGACTATAGCAACATCACTCCCAAACCACCAACCGCTAAAACCAATGACAAATGAGGTGTAGTATGGGATTAGGACCACCTACAATTTACCTTCCAGGACACCCATCATCCTGATTTGGAAATAGATAAACATTCTTTCATTGTTTCTGGGTCTAAATCTTGGAACTTTATCCTATCACAGTACTGCTTCTTCACTGGAAGAATTACAGTGGTTCAAGATGGCACTCACCAGCACTTTGATTTGGGCAATTAGGAAAACATAATTTTCATTGCATCATGCAAAATGAAAAAGGCCCTCAACAAATCCAACGAGGAAAAGGAATTAGTAATTTTGAGCAAAATACAAAGTGTTAAAGGAACTCAGTGGTTCAGGCAGCATTTGAGGAGGTACTGGACAGGCCACGTTTTGGGTCAGGACCCTTTTCAGTCTGTCCATTCCATCAACAGATGTTTCCTGACCTACTGAGTTCCTCCAGCACGTTGTGTTTTACTCAAAATCTGGAAGTCTTCGGGTTATAAATTCATACGTACTTTAATTTGAAATATTAAGAGCAAAAATAAATTTAAATTATAAACCGTACAATTACAATTCTAAACCCTATAAGGTAAACCCCACCTCATTTTGATTTTACATTGTAATATGTGCCTCTATATGTAGTTAGCACGTTAACATCAGTCTGCAAAGCTAAATTATCATGTGTCTATACTAAATTTATATCACTTAACATTGCAACTAGTTCATTGGAAGTTCTTTTGAAAATAACCTTAAGAGGTGAATGCACTGGATAGAGTACACATGAGATCACCAGGATGTTGTCTGGATTTGAGGACTTTAGCATTGGAAGAGATTAAATAGATTAGGTCTGTTTTTGGGGGAGCAAAGGAGGCTGATGAGTGATCTGAAAGAAGTATGTAAGATTATGTGAAGCATAGATAGGTGGCATAGTTAAAATCTTCCCATAGTAGAGCTATCAAAAATAATAGGGCATAGGTTTAAGTTGCGAGGGAAGAGTTTTTGAGGGGATCCGAGGAGCATTTTTTTAAACGCACAAAATGTTTGATATTTGGAATTAGCCAGATGAGCAGTCAGATGAGGTGGTGGAATCAGAACCAACTACTTAATTTAAGCATTTAGATAGACACTTAAATTGACAAGGCATGGAAGAATACGTTTCTAATGTGGGCCAATGAAATTGGTGTCTAGGGTGGCTAACAAGTCAGCATGCAAATGATGGGCCGAAGGATTCATTACTGTGCTGTACGATCTATAGCTCTATTTATCACTCATACCTTCACGCAAATCTATAATTTCCACCGAAGAGGTATCTTTCTGTCCAATGATGGCATTTGTTGGGTTCATTAGCATCACTTGCAATTTTTCCTGATTCTCCTCAAGTCCATCATCTTTAATAAAAATATTCCACGCCTTCATGGAAATACCTGCATTTAAAGGTAAAATTTAATCATGCATGAATTTACAAACTAATCTCACACCTTAAAAACTGGAATAGAAATTTAAATTTGATCGCTTATGATAGAAACATAGAAACATAGAAAATAGGTGCAGGAGTAGGCCATTCGGCCCTTCGAGCCTGCACCGCCATTCAATATGATCATGGCTGATCATCCAACTCAGTATCCCGTACCTGCCTTCTCTCCATACCCCCTGATCCCTTTAACCACAAGGGCCACATCTAACTCCCTCTTAAATATAGTCAATGAACTGGCCTCAACTATCTTCTGTGGCAGAGAAATCCACAGATTCACCACTCTCTGTGTGAAAAAAAACGTTCTCATCTCGGTCCTAAAAGACTTCTCCCTTATCCTTAAACTGTGACCCCTTGTTCTGACCTTCCCCAACATCAGGAACAATCTTCCTGCATCTAGCCTGTCCAACCCCTTAAGAATTTTGTAAGTTTCTATAAGATCCCCCCTCAATCTTCTAAATTCTAAAATCGTGCACTCTTTAGTCAAAGGGTGGTGAATCTATGGAATTCTTTGCCACAAAAGGACGTGGGGACCAAGTCAGTGGATTTTTTTAAAGGCAGAGAGAGATAGATTCTTGATTAGTACAGGTGTCGGAGATTATGGGGAGAAAGCAGGAGGATGGGGTTGGGAGGGACAGATAGATCAGCCACGATTCAATGGTGGAGTAGACTTGATAGGCCGAATGGCCTAATTCTACTCCTATTCGTTATGACCTCATAGCTTTTTTCCTTTACATGCTGAGAAATAATTGAAGGAGTCAGAGGGAGTGAGGTGGGGGGGGTGTTGTGTTATCTGTGCACCTTCTAGCTTCACCTTATGCATGCCTACATACAGTGAAAACCGTTACATTGTTGGTGCACAGCTGTTTACAAAATTTAAAGCCTTCTCTTCCACCTTGTGTTTTGGGTGGTTTACAGTATTTGCCTTAACTGGTGGACAAGAGGTTTCGCAAAAAAGAATCCGTTTGGAGATAGGATCTGAAGGGTTGCTGGAATAAAATAGAGGAAGCAATCCTTTCATGAAGATAGTTTCTTCATGAAATAATAAGTCAGGTTTCATCTCCATATAAATGTTCAGTGAAAAGGCTTCACCAAAACTGTCACAAAAAGCCAAGATGAAGTTTGTCAGGGTATCAGCTTAGATTGGCCAGCTCTTTGGTCTAATTAACACTCCCAAAAAGGTTGGCTTTTGCTCCTCTGTTAAAGATCCAGAATGAGCGAGTGAATGCAAGCAGCCTACAGCAGAAATCTGTTGCAAGCTCTGTGGAATAAGGAAAGCATTCAGAGCACTGGTAAAGTTACAAAGAACATGGGAAATCGATTGAAATTATCATAAACTATCATGAATTATCAAGAACATAATTTGTTTATTTTTATATTTCAAGAAGAGTTCCAAACTACTTTCAATCAGATTCATTTGGCTCAGAATTATGGCACACAGTTTTGACTCCCCCACCCTAATCATCTTGCTAGTTTCCTTTGTATCCCTTCATTAACACCTCTTCCACAGCCAACAATGGACCATTGTGGGCTCCACTTTTCTGGAGTCAGCTGTGATTTGCTCTATACCTTTTCATACCTCTAGTTTCCCTCTCCCCTGACTCTCGGTCTGAAGAAGGGTCTCGACCTGAAACATCACCAATTTCTTTACTCCAGAGATGCTGCCTGACCCGTTGAGTCCAGCATTTTGTGTCTATCTTTGATGATAAATATAGATGGTTGCGGCCCCAAAATGGTTTGTGCTGTGCATGCTTTTGATCCTCAGCAGCATGGTTTGATACAGGTGCTCAACATATGCAACCCATGCATCTGAAACAATTCCTTGTCCTGCTTCCCATTGAAGACTTTTAAAATTGGGTCGTGCCTGATCACATGCTCTGCCTGCAATAGTCAGTATTCTTAAGCCCAGAGCAACCAAATAACGCAGTCTTTAAAAGCACTGCTGAAATCTGCCGCAGAAATATTTTATACAAGATTACATTGTTGAACACGGAGCAAGAAGGAATGAGTTGCCAATTACTAGTCTCTGTCTGGATGTGATATGGCATCCTGATGGACAGGAAGCAGCATGTGAGGCTGGGAAAGCACATCTCGGACCCACAGACCCTCAACATAGGAGCACCGCAAGGCTGCGTACTCTCCCCTCTCCTTTACTCTCTCTACACCAACGGCTGCACCTCCACAGACTCCTCTGTCAAGCTTCTCAAGTTTGTGGATGACACTATCCTGATTGGACTTATCCAGGATGGGGAGGAATTTGCCGACAGATGGGAAGTGACACAGCTGGCATCCTGGTGCCATCGCAACAACCTGGAGCTCAATGCTCTTCAGACAGTGGAACTGATTGTAGACTTTAGGAGAGCTCCCCCTCCCCTTCCACCACTCACGATCAACAACACCACAGTCACATCTGTGGAGTCATTTAAGTTCCTTGGAACCATCATCTCCAGGGACCATAAATGGGGGGCCACCATCGACTCCACAGTCAAAAAGGCCCAACAGAGGATGTACTTCCTGCAGCAGCTGAGGAAACACAATCTGCCACAGGCAATGATGGTCCAATTCTATACTGCCATCGTAGAGTCTGTCCTCACCTTCTCCATCATGGTCTGGTTTGGCTCAGCCACCAAGCACGATATCCACAGGTTGCAACGAATCGTTCGATCAGCTGAGAAGGTTGCTGGCTGCAACCTTGACCCCATTGACAAACTGTACACTGCAAAGGCCACGAAGCAAGCGGGCAAGATCATCTCTCTCCCCTCTCACCCTGGCCACAAACTCTTTGAAGCACTTCCCTCTGGAGGGCAATTCTGGACTGTCAATGCCCCTACAGCCAGACATCAAAACAGCTTTTTTTTTCCATGAGTAGTAACTCTACTCAATAACCAAAAGTCTGTAGTGTCTTTTTGCTCTGGTTTATTTCACCCACATGTTTAAACTGTTGTATTCTTAATGTTTTCATGTTTTATGCTTTATTCTTAATTGTTTTCTGTATGTTCGTGTTTTTACTTGCGAGCGGAGCACCAAGGCACATTCCTTATATGTATACATACTTGGCCAATAAACGTATTCATTCATTCATTCATTCAATCATTCAATCTACTTGAGGTGAATGAATAGAATATTGGACTATTTCACGCCTGTTATTTTCCTGTGCTCATATAATTTTCAATGATGGAGTTAGAAGACGGTGTGAGTGATAATAATAGTCATGCAGCATTGTAGGTATTTCAGCCCTCCCTACTATCACCATTCATCTATACTAATCTCAGAATTGGATCCATAGGCTTCTATGGCTTGGCAATTCAAACCATTTACTTTTCAAACATTGCAAGAGTCTCTGCCCTTCACCACTCTCTACAGTGGATTCTAAAACCCAATCACCATTTGGGTGAAAACAATTCTTCCTCATATCCCTTCTGTAACTTTTACTCCTTACCTTAAACCTGTGCCCTCTAGTCACAGACATTTCAGCTGTGGGGAGAAGTTTTCTACTGTCTTTCCTACCTTTGCCCCTCATAATTTTGTACTCTTCTACCAGGTCACCCCTCAGTCTTCTCTGGTCCAAGGAAAACAAATCCATTCTGTCCAGTCTCTCATTACCCAGACACTGCATTCCAGACAAGATCCCAGTTAAGAAGGGTCTTGACCCGAAATGTCGCCTATTCCATTTCTTCAGATATGCTGTCTGACCTGTTGAGTTACTCTAGCTTTCTTGTCTATGATCCCGGTGAATCTTCTCTCCTGTACAATTAAGTCATTACTATACAGAGATGACCAACACTGCACAGAATATTGCAGATATGGTCTCACAACATTTTACAAGGTTTTATTATAAATGATCTGTTCTTATATTCTACATCCTTTGGATCTTTGGACTTGAATGCCAAGGTCCCTGTGTTCCCCACTACTTCCTCGGGCCCTGGTATTCTTGAGTGTGACCTAACCTTACTTGATCTAAAAGCTGGAAACTGAAATCACAAAAAGAAATTGCTGGAAATACTCAGCACGTCAGGAGGGTTAGGATCTAAACCCCACTGATTTAAAGGGGATTCAAGAGTTTTTCGGGTTTTTGTTAAAAATTATAGCTGCTTGCTTTTATAAATAACAAAAATATTCAAATTGAAGGAATGGAGAAAATATACTAAAAGTTTCTCAATGTCTCTTAATGTCATGAATATTTAAAATGTGTTCAATTTAGTAACAGCTGTGACCGAATGCAGTTTTGGCCCAGGTTTGCACACTATCAGTGGCTCGGTGGCACAGCGGTAGAGTTGTTGCCTGACAGTGCTTGCAGTGCCAGAGACCGGGTTTGATCCCGACTTCGGGTGCTGTCTGTACGGAGTTTGCACGTTCTCTTTATGACCGTGTGGGTTTTTTGCAGGTGCTCTGGATTCCTCCCACATTCAAAAGACGCACAGGTTTGTAGGTTAATTAGCTTGGTATAAGTGTAAAATTGTCCCTAGTGTGCGTAGGGTAATGTTAATTTGCAGGAATCACTGGTCGGTGTGGACTCGGTGAGCCGAAGGGCCTGTTTTCGCGCTGTATTGCTGAACTAAAAATCACAGCTTGTCAGTGCTTTCTGGAGTCTGAGCCATTACACTCTGCAGCTTAATGCTGGGTCACTAAAGGGACCTCACTGCCTGACTAATCATCGAGGCTTGGCAAAGTAGACTCTTCCCATCAAGCCCCAAAAATACAGGCATTAAGGGACCACGGGCAGAATTCCAGTCCAGCCCAATGTTGCTTAATTATTTCTGATAATAAACCTTCAAGGACATTTTATAAACTTACGTGCAATTCTACAATTCATATTGCCTACAAATATTTTATATTTGATATCCTTGGTATGTAATAGATAAATCATATTTCATCAATGTTTAGTCTTATTAGCAGACACTTACCAGGATCAAACTGAATTAAGCTGGCTGAGCTATGAGTGAAGTCTCTGCCCATTGTTGCTGTTAACTCCTGAACCTGCAGTGGGTAAATATTGAATTAATCTTCAAGGCAGAGAGTGATCGCACAATGTCATGGAGTAATCGTACTGTGGAGAACTCAGCTTCATGAAACACATTTTTTTTACATGCAATGGAGTATAAATAGAGACAATAAAGCTAACTGCATCCAGAGTTTGGTAGGGAATGGAAGCTTCAGTTAGAAAGAGAAAAGAAATGTAGTAAATGAAAAGTTGGGTTCGGAACAGTAATTGTTGCTTTAGGTCTGGCACCCTTTCAGGATTGCATCATGATAAAATGCTCGCTCTGTCACAGTAACTAACATATTCAGGAAGTTCCAGCCTCAGTTGTGAAGATTTATTGAATAAATTTCAGACACTTCGTTTAAGTTCCGCTTGTCTCGTGTGTTTGATCAGCTTGGTCTGCAGTGGACTTAGCTCACCGAGCACACATATTGGCAACAAAGATGGGATGGTGAAACATCAGTCATCAAAAGTGACAAAGCTATTGAGAATGGCAAGGGGCTACATGACTGAGTTTATAGGGCAAGTCTGTGGAGCTCACAATTAATTACAGGAAGTCTGAGGTGCAGACTTAAGCACAAGGAAAAACGGTGCAAAATCCGTTGCAAATAAAATTACAAACTTGCTAACTGTTTCAGTGCATGTTAATATAAACTGTCAGAGGGGTCCCAGAATGATTATATTGGAAATCTCAATAATCACAGTTTCACTTAATCATCTTCCTCTGTACATTGAGGGATGGAAATGATTTTTGGGGCAAATTATGTTAATTGGAAAGTCTGAAGAAAGTCCTATGGCTGAGGCCACATGCAAATGAAAAACAATCCTGTTGGTTCATTCCATAAGTTCTAAGAGCAGAACGAGGCCATTTGGCCCATCTAGTCTACTCCACCATTCAATCATAGCTGATCTATCTTTCCCTCTCAACTCCATCCTCATGCCTTCTCTCATAACGCCTGACAAGGATCTAACGCCTACTCTCATAACGCCTACTAATCAAGGATCTGTCAATCTCTGCCTAAAAAATATCCATTGACAGCCTAAACAGCTGTCTGTGGCAATGAATTCCACAGATTCACCAGCCTCTGACCAAAGAAATTCCTCTACATCTCCTTCCTCTTCAACTCGGTGGGCTGATGGGCCAGTTTCCATGCTTTTCTCGCTAAAGTTGGGAGGGGGATGGTTGAGGCAGAAGTTGGCAAGTGATAGATGTATTCAGGTGAGGAGGGTTTGATGAGGAGATAAAGCCAACTGGGGGAGAAAAGGATAGCGATAGGGGCAGAGGCTGTACTCCAGATTCTAGCATTTGCAGTCTATTGTAACTTACATTTATAAAGCAGATTATCACGTAACAGCTGTTTCCAATATGCCATCTGAACAATTCATTTCTTTTGAAGTGCGATAAATGCTTTTAAATGGACAAATATGTTGTGTAATTTGGACAAATAATTTTTTTCTTGCCTTGAACTGCACCGATGTGATGTTACTTTATTTCTAAATTCAAAAATTATTTAGAATCAGATTGTGATTTGGGAATACGTTTGTGCTGTTCGTTCTATATTATGTTGGTTACATGTACATATGGTTTTTGGCCAGATTGACAAGCTCACGGTGCTGCTTTACATCTTCCTGTCAAGAATATTATCGCTTCTCGTACACATACAGTCTAAAAATACCTACTAAAAAAATCGCAGGAATATGCTGAATAAATATGGAATATTGCTTCAAGGAGACTCAAAATTTTCTAAATGGTAAGGGGTAGGATGCGGGAATGACATTCAATGGTTGAAACTCCCTGGTGATCTTCGATCGTTCCTTCATGGATGTTCTGTGGCCTCTCCAGAGAAGCTGAAGAAACCAACTGACAAAGGTATTTCGTAAAGTATATGAAAAATATACTGTGGGAGAGTCTAGGACTAGAGGTCATAGTCTCAGAATCAAAGTATTTCTTTTAGGAAGGAGATGAGGAGAAATTTATTTAGTCAGAGGGTGGTGAATCTGTGGGGTTTTTTGCCACAGAATGCTGTGGAGGCCAAGTCAGTGGATATTTTTAAGGCAGAGATAGATATATTCTTGATTAGTACGAGTGCCAGAGGTTATGGGGAGAAAACAGGAGAATGGGGTTAGGAGGGAGAGATAGATCAGCCATGATTGAATGGCGGAGTAAACTTGATGGGCCGAATGGCCTAATTCTACTCCCATCCCTTATGACCCAATGACAATTGGAATCTCCGTACCTTTATGCTGACATAAGAGGGATCAGCACTGTATCCTTTCCTGGTCACCTGAATGGAGAGAGTTCCTATGTCTTCACAAACTCTATAGCAGCTTGAGGCCATCGTAATCTGAGACCATTTCAGCTCCATTCTGCAGAAAAAAAATGTTTTTGAAGAAAGATATGATTAAATGGCTAGAAATTAATTGTTTGCCCCAGGGGATTAAAGCAAACATATATATCTTGAGGAAATCCCAAGTTAAACGACTGACTGCATTAATACTCTGGGGCATTTGTCGAGGTCCTATCACCATAAGTTAAAGTGCTGACTGCATTAATACTCCAGGGGATTTGTCGAGGTCCTATCACCTTAAACTGTTTGATCAATGACCTTCACTCAATCGTCAGAAATGGAAACTTTTGGTAATTTTTGCACCATGTTCCAGCTCATTGCAATTACTCAGCGTATCGGCATGCACCAAAATTAGAGATCCTTCAGTCATAGGCTAAGTAACAAATAACATTTGCGCCTCCAAAGTGCAGCCTTAGACCACCGCTGCTTACTCTACGAGGAGTGGAGAGTTCTATTGCATAACTGGTAGGACAACCTTTCTTATACCCATTCCATAATAACACAGATTATGAGCCCACATGAGCACTCTAACAATCTACTGTAATATTGAATAGCATTAATGGCCGAGAACCCCACCATCAACATCCTTGGGATTACCAACGGCTAGAAACTCAACTAGACTGGCCTCTTGAATAACACAAGTGCAGGTCGAGAAGTCTAGTTTCCTGCTGTAGGTACATCACACTTGCAGTGTGGCCATCTACAAAATATACTGTAGTTATTTTCCTTATGCTGCCCTCACAGCACCTCCAAATCTGCCAGCTCCAACAACCACCACTGGCAGGTACCTCTCCAAGGCACATGTCACCATAGCTATGAAATATATTGCCATCCCTTATTTGCCACTGGGACTAGATCTCTCCCACCAACATGATCTTGGGAGCACCCATCACCACAAGGGCTGCCACACAGTTCAGGAAGCTGGCTCACTATCACCTTCTCAAGGGCAAAAAAAAACTGGCCTTGCCGACACCATCCCGATGCCATAAGTGAAAGTTATTAAAAGCACTTTGTTCTTATATGTAACATTTGATTGATAATTTCTCAGCTTTATACAATCACTTGGTTCATTTGCTGTGCATAACCTTTCTGTGAATGTTGCCATTTCAAATGCTGTGAATGAAGATAGACACGAAATGCTGTCCCTCAGCGGGACAGGCAGCACCTCAGTGGGACAGGCAGTACCTGCATGAGATAGCCCAGTTGTTGACGGTTGTGCAGTGGAAAACAGAAACAGAAACAGAGAGAAGGAATGGGTGACGTTTCGGTTCGAGACTCTTCTTCCGACTGTGAATGTCCACCCTACAGAGATATGGCTTTGTACAATAAACATACACCTTTGATAATGGCCATGAAGGTCACTGTCATCCATCCATTAAATGGATCATGCTCATTCCAGACGCAGCTCAGTCTAACGTGGAGGATCCCATTGAATGCCAGGTGGCGTAGCCCTATTTGTAACCATCCCATGAATCATAACACCCACTTTAAAGGACTCAGCTGCAACAGAAATGGATCCAGCATTTACCACATCTAATAGACAACTTCATCTGTAATACTTGACTTGATGATTATGGTATCTGCATATAGATAATTAGCTGCACTGAAACAAGATCCAGCACACCAGAAGGTGCTTATATTGGAGAAATGGAAAGTGTGCACATGTAAGGTGATTTGCTTTGCAGATGTGAATCGCAGACTTTGAAAGAGTAAAACCTCCAATAACCCTGGAGACACGCCTTGCCAGAAAGTCCGGCAATACCCTTTCATGTTGCTTTTTCAGCCAACTACTCATTGTCAAACACTGCTCCTCCACTGCCTTTCATTCTCATTCCATACCACAGTGCTGCCTTATTATCTGCCATGAATCGGTAAATCCTCCTTGTATCCTTCATCATGTATTAGTAATCAAGGCAAATACTACTCCTTCACCTGCTTGTTAGAGCTATTTTGTATTTGAACTTCAGGTTGTCTCTTAGATTTTCTTTGTTTGGGACCCCTTCCTTGTACCCGACTGTCAACGAAGCTAACTACCTTTTATAGTTTTGGAGTTGTTGCCACATCTCATAAATTTTCAGTTGTACTACAATTTTCTGCCTACCCTCCACGAATTAGGCAATCTTTGTGCACTAAAGCGAAGCTGTGAATAATACTGTAAATACAATGCATTAACTTTGGAATACGGTGCACTCACCAGCTAATGATATTTCCTGCCAGCAAAGTCAAGCTTAATCAGTGTGACACACATCTGGAGCACCATGGAAGTCAGGCATTGATTCTCACTATGCAGTCATTTTGAAGGGTTCACAGCACATAAGGACTAATGAGGACTCACTAAATTATTGTTTCATGCTGCTGGTGTCAGGTTAAGCACCACCAGCAAATTCAAGGCTGCAATTCCTTCTTTAATAAAGAAGGCTAGGAAAGAACCAACTTATTGAGTAAAAGTCTTGTTCGGTATAGAACAGTGACATTAAAACCTGGAATGCTTAGCTTGGATCCGGATCATACCAAGAGGTTATGGCTGAAGAGCAGTGACAAAACATCTTAGGAATGTGGGAGGTTACCCTCTTCTAATCATCTTTAAGCATTCTTAAGCATTCAGCCTGTTTGATAGATGACATGAAAGTAATACTTTACTACGTTGTGTTTTACGTGAGCCATATGTTGGAAGGTTCTTTGATGCCAGGTGTTGTGTCATGCATGAATAATAATCATGCTTCTCTTTTGTGAGAAAGGCTAAAGGATTCTCAAATGAGCAACATGATTCCAAAGGCAGTTGCCATTAGTTGTTGTGAAAGTTACTGTTGTCGCCATTCCATTAATGATACATGAAGCAATTAGTTTGGAATAATGCGCAGGATAAAATGCCAAAACTTGTCCTGTGGGTGGCACGGTGGCACAGCGGTAGAGTTGCAGCCTTACAGCGCCAGAGATCCGGGTTTGTTCCTGACTACGGGTGCTGTCTGTACGGAATTTGTACACTCCCTGTGACTGCATGGGTTTTCTCCGGGTGCTCCGGTTTCCTCTCTAACTCCAAAAATGTGCAGGTTTGTAGGTTAATTGGCTTTGTTAAAATTGTAAATTGTCCCTAGTGTGTAGGACAGTGTGAGTATATGGGGTGATCATTGGTTGGCGCGGACTCGGTGGGCTGAAGGGCCTATTTCTGCACTGTATCTTGAAAGTCTAAAGTGAATCTAGACCGATGACCTCCGTATATCTTCCAACAAATTACTTCCGAAGAGGGTGCTTCTGCTCTCAAGGTGAAAACCTTTCGTTACTGCAGTGCCTGGGTGTTATTCTTTGTGTCAGATTCAATCCTCATTGGCATCTTTAATTCCCTTCAGCCGTCTGTTTCAAATAATTCACACCATTTCTCTGCGCAAATGTCAATGCTGAACATCTGTATGTATCCCTTTAAGAATTGGCCAGTCTTTTCAACTTGCTGCTTCATCGGAATTTCAACTCTCGCAGGTAAATGCCTTCAGCAGTAAGCACAAACACAATCTATACAGGTTGAAGATACTATGGATCATCTCGACTATTGAAAGGGCATGCTTGCTTATATTCTGATGTTTCAGAACTTTAAATTATGCAATGTTAATTGTTACTTGTGAAAAGGTAAAGAAATCACATTCACAAATCAAATTCTGCTCTGCTATTTTTATAAACAATATTTTGTTTTGTTGAAAAATCAAAAGCCTGTACCTGCTCTAGGGAATGTGATTTCTTTGGATGATTAAGCATATTATGCACTTACATTTCTGGGACATTCGAATTTCGGGCGGCATCAGATATTTTGAACTCAAAGCTGTCAGATGTCAGATCTATCGAGGGATTGATTATATAGCGAACTGCACGCCTGTCCACATCTCTCTGGGTGAATGTGCCTCGAATGTATTCTCCTAAAATAAAATGAGCTCTTCAATGTTACTGGGAAAAGAGGCATGAGCACAATTTATTAAAAAATTAGTTGCAAAATAAGGAATCTATATTTTCCATTCTGCAGAGTTGGTGCAAGTGATGCAGGAGGACTGTTGGATCTTTGCCGGCCTATTGTGTGCCGAAAACAGTCTGACACCAATAGACTGTAGACAATAGACAATAGGTGCAGGAGTAGGCCATTCGGCCCTTCGAGCCAGCTGATCATTCACAATCAGTACCCCGTTCCTGCCCTCTCCCCATACCCCCTGACTCCGCTATCATTAAGAGTTCTATCTAACTCTCTCTTGAAAGCATCCAGAGAATTGGCCTCCACTGCCTTCTGAGGCAGAGAATTCCACAGATTTACAACTTTCTGAGTGAATGGCCTACCCCTTATTCTTAAACTGCGTTCTGGACTCCCCCAACATCGGGAACATGTTTCCTGCCTCTAGTGTGTCCAATCCCTTAATAATCTTATATGTTTCAATAAGATACCCTCTCATCCTTCTAAATTCCAGTGTATACAAGCCCAGTCGCCCAATATTTTTGGCGTGCTGTAATCTTCCTTAAAATGGAGAAAGTCTAATTTCAATATGGAGAACGATGCAAATCATACCGAATAAATCATAGCCCCATAATCCCCAAGGCATTATTGGCATTTGCCGTAACCTTATAAAATAAGCAAGTGCTTTTTAATGGGGAGAGAAAACAAAACAACGGAAATATCTAGGAAGTAAAAAGAACCTTGGAGCCTTAATACTGTGTTAGCATTTCAGCTCTTCTCTTTGGAACCATCTGAGATGAGTGGTGGAGAAAAGAGAAGCCACTTCTTTCATCCATCAGACATTTTTGGAGCATTGGGCAAAAATCTGGTATTGGGCTACGCCAACATGATTGAGTTTATCTGGCCTCTATATTGAAATACAGAATAAACTGCCATAATATTAATACTTTCCATCTTTCACATCATGAGACAATGACTTGTTTGAAAATAAAATCATCAAATCGGCAGCTGAATGGGGAATATGACATTATAATAACATTGGTAGCTGTAAATAATACTGTCATAATCATTGCATAATTTTAAAGATTATTCCACGTTTTTCATTCTTTGAATGTTCTTTGAATGCCTGTACCTGTGTTTATGTTTTCCAGATATCCATAATACGGTGTGCGGAGAACTGTGTAGATCAACTCTTCATCTTTGCTGCCCGTGTCTGAAACTTTTAAGTGGCGTGCAGTGATATAGATACCAAATCGTCCATCTCTTAGCTTATCGATTGTCGTTGGGCTTTGCTTAATCAAGATGAAGGGAGGAGTCTTGTCAACATATTCCACCTGCAATTCATATGGTGTTTGTAATTTTCTTTTAAAAATGTTATCTGCATTTTTTTATACACACATATGTACTTTGTTTTTGTGTGTTGTCTGAGTTTATGTGCCCATGATGCAGCTGCAAACAAGATTTTCCATTGTACCTGTACCTCACCATACTTGTGCAAATGATAATAATCTCAACTTGACTTGAAAATCAAATCACTTACAACACGAGGTATTAGAGATAGAGATATATAAAAATATTAAGGGCATAGATAAGGTGAATAACCACAGCCTTTTTCCTCAAACTGAAACTAGATGACATAAGTTTAAGATGAGAGAGAAAAGATTTAAAGGTGAATGGATTGGCAAGCCTTTCCACACAGAAGGAGGTAACTGTGTGGAATGAGCTTCCAGAGGATGTAGTACAGATGGGCAATTACAACATTTAAAAGATTTGGCAGGTACATGGACAGGAACAGTTTAGAGGAATTTCGGCCTAGTGCAGGCAAATGGGGCCAGCACAGGTAGGCACCTTGGTCGGCATGAGTTGGGCTGAAGGACCATGCTATGTAACTCTATGTTCTATTACCATATAAATGCATCCATTGATTTTTTTTTAGATTACTACCCTGTGCTTCACACCACATTGACTCTGATATAATGCACATCAGGGAGTTCAACCTGGCACTTTATTTTAATTAGTGATCAAGCACAGGTCAATGCCTTCATTACTGGGAGAGATAAGTGGAATAAGGGGCAGTACAGGGACTTTTAGCAATGCTAATACGCTGCTTCTAGGATGCCGATTACTGGTACATCAGATTGATGTCACTACTGAAAGGCACACTTTGTTGAGTTAAACTACATTCACATTTAAAGTTGTATTGCAACCTTTAGATTAGGGCTCTTGGGATTCACAGAGTTAATTTATACGGGAACATTCACTTTTGGAATTTTGCCAAACATGTTTTTTCAATTCAGTCTGCATCAGCACCTGCTTAATTAACCCAAGTAGGTACTAAACACACTCCCTTTGTATAGGAAACCAACGTTTCTTCCAGTCACTTACTTTTAGGTTTATCACATGAGAAATTGGTGTTAAATGAGATAAATATGTATTTTATTATTGTAGTCATTCTGCAGGTCTGTGACATACAAATATTTACATAATTCTAGCATTTACCATTTGTATTAAATGTGTCTGTGATCTCACATAAATAATAAATTTAATAGCATGGTAGCAAATATTATTGGTGAATAATGATGATGAACTAAAAGAACTAAAAATGGAAAATAAAATATTTTTACTTTGATTCAAAAGTGTGATTATTTAAGAAACAATTTTAGATTACTAACTTTCATATTTTGCATAGTGTTCCTTTTTAGTTGTGTTTGATGGCCAAATTATTTTAATTTACAAAACACCCATATATTCACCTATTAAAAATTTCTGTTTATATAAATAACTACATTTAAGTATATATTGCTTTGTTAATAGGTATATTCTTGAAGTTAGATTCAAATTCCAATGGAAAAAAAGACAAAATAAGACATGAAAATGGTCCCTGAAATGAACTCAGTTAAACCGCTAGTAATTTATTGCACCCTCTTACTATTGAGCTGCAATCCTCCAGCTTGGTTGTACCCTCAACCTTTATTACGATTGATAAAATTACTATCCCCTTGCTGTTCTAAATTTGCTCTCATGTTTTTCTACATTCCGTTAAGTCATCTTTCATTTTCCCTCATCTATCTGGATCAACATCATGTTCATGTCTGCAATGAAACTAATTTTCCTGGGCACCTCCAAACTGTCATGTCCTTCAATCTCATATTTCACCTGCAATCACCCTTTATTCATCCTGAAGAGTAGGCATTGCCTTTATGGGAAAGTTGGATGTTCTGTCCCTTACAAGGGATAGCTTGGAACTTCTGGCTAACAATTATGTCCCATCTTCAGTTCGCAGAACGTGGCAGTGATTGTGGCTCTGCTTCTTGAACTACTGCAACTGGTGTTAGATGCAGCTATGTATTAGATACGCAAGGAACTGCAGATTCTGGAATCTTGAACAAAACACAAAGTGCTGGAGGAACTCAGTGGGTCAGGCAGCATCTGAAGACCAAAAATGTTATCTGTTCATTCCCTCCTCAGATGCTGCTCAGCCTTCTCCCAGCACTTTGTGTTTGGCAAGATGACTTATTAAATGGTTTCAGAGTTCAGTTAAGAATTGACCACAAACTGGCGTTTATGTACAATATGTGAAAAGCTATAGTTCTTTAAGGATCATTTGATGTACCAGTTGAGTTTTATGTCATTACAATACTCTTGATGGTAGCATTGTATCCAGTTTCAAATTTTATATTATAATGATGGGATTTAATTCACACTCACTATTCTGCCGGTGGAATTGTGACATATCCACTCTACATTATCATTGTGTCTACACACTTTTAACACCAAGGGAGACATAATTTAATCACCATTTCTTCATTTTCTTTTATCTCTTACTCTTCGGAACATTGCACTGTTGTACCTTAGCCATTCACTTCAGTTTCTCAGTATACATTATTGAAATATACAATATCTTGGTGAGTTTCAACAGTCTGCTAGGTATGGCTCTGGTGCCAATCAGATGAAATCCTCGACTTCCATGTCAGCCTCGTACATAACAGAACCGAGATGTGAACTAGGAATAGGCCTTGCTATGTTGGGAGATCCCCCTCACTGGTTTAAAAGAAGTGTTTCAAACTTCCATAAATGACCTGTATCATGAAATATTATGTCAATTTGGCTCTAACCCCTTGACACATGGAGACAGTGAGAAAAGATGCGCAATCAAAGAGCCCACTGTACCCATACAAACAATTCCTTTTTGACCCCTCCTTCCCCTCTCCCCGCCCAATTGTCAGGGGGACTAACACAGTGTCAAAAGGCTAAAAATGGCCTCTACTGTGGCAATTATTGAATTAGAGATTTTAAAATATATATTTTGTATTGCATTTACCAATGAAAGGGCCATTGCATACTTTAAATAAGGTTTATAATGTCTAGCCAAAAAAGGTGGAATCTATAAAGGTGGAACAAATAAAGAATTTGATGTCATTTTTGAAAACAAAATATTTGTTGACAAAGCCCAATAATAGACACATGCCAAAGAAGAATTGAGAACAATTTGTTTTCAAGCAAGAGTCATTATGATCTGAAATACATGGAATGAAAGGATTTTGCCATTATTTTCAAAATTGAATTGAATATAGCTATGAAAAAAATATATTTTAAGGGATATAGATAAGAAGGTATGGAAGTGGGACATAGAGATAGCCCATACACAGAACCAATCCAGACACATTCAGCTGACTGTCTTTCTTCGGCAGTGCACAATGAGTTAATTTAATGGAATGCTAAAGCAGTAATTATTTGTGTGTGATTCATGGTTTTCGGGGTACTTCCTATTAATTTACATTAAAGCCTTTATTGGAGTATATTAGTGATCCCAATGGGTGATGTCCTTAATTAGGCTAATTCACAAACCTAAAAAAGTTAAAAAGTGTAAACAAATAAAATAAATTCACTCCCTCTTTAGAAAAGTACTAGTTACAGCATTAAATAGATTTACTAGAACTTCAATTTCTTGATTAGTGTGGCAACACCAAACATTTTAACTCTGAATAGACATGCAAACTCTGAACAGCTTTTAGTATATTTTGCGACTAATCCTTGCGATTTCTTTAATCAAATTCTCCTCAATTCCTCCTAGGTTCCTTTTTAAAAAGTCCTATAATGGTTTTCATTTTCAGAACTGAATGAAAGGTCTCTAAGCACTGTAATTCATTGGAAAAAGAAAATAATCGAGAAAAGTAATGTTCCATTTCATGACAATTAAACTGCTTAATTAGGTCTAGTTCAAAATGAATAAATCAGATTACTAAATTGTAGATCTGAAAAATGATCGATGATTTTTGACATGTTTTTCAATAAGAATTAATGTCTGCATTGAGAGATAAATTTGGACCAAAATAATGTTTCTAAAATTCATTTGTACAACTGCTATACTCATTAATGTACAGATCCTGTGTTTATTTTTGTTCATATGTGTGAGCATGTGTGATAGAACATTTGTCATTGCAGTTGCAAAGGACGTACTAAAGAATGGTGATAGATGTCTCACTGGCACCTTTAAAGGAACATGTTTTTTGGTTATTAATATCTGGCCTTTAAATCATTCAAATATTAAAAGCAGAAGGAAGCCATTCAGCCCAATGTATCTGTGTTGGCTTTGTGAATGGGGTATCCAATTAATTTCCACTTCCCTACTTCCTGGCTGTACCCTTATAAATGTTTTCCTTTCAGACAGACATTGAATTCAATTTTAAAAGTGGTACTAAATTGGATTCCAAAAACCTTTCATGGCATACATTTCAGATCATAACGACTCATTGCTTAAAAACAAGTTGTTTTCAATTCCCCTTTGCTTCTTTTGTCAACTGTTTTTGTTATTAGACTTTGTCAAAAAATAATATTTTTCTAAATTTACATTAAAATTCTTAATTTGTTAAGTTTCTTCATTTATGGTTTGGTGAAAATATTTTGGCTAGAAATTGCATTCTTTGGTCTGAAGAGATTTTTAAACTAAATCGCGTTTAAAATAGAATAGTCATATTTTGAGCTTTAATCAATACAGTGCTGCTAGAGAGAAGATAGAAAATTGCGAGAATGGAGACATTGTTTCCTGTAAAAGCATTAATGACATCTCTTCTAAATGGCAATAAATAAAAATTATTAAACACAAGGAAGATTTTTTAATGAGATTTAAAAACTAGGACTATTTTCAAGTATTAAATAAAGAGCTAAGTAAATTAATGAAATAAGATTGAATTTTGGTTAAACTGTTATAACTCAATTGATTTGAACTCATATTATGCACAAGAGTTCAATTTCTTCAAAACTAATTTAATTTATCCACTGTCAATTGAGTTTGCAATTTATTGTAATAAAATATAAAACATGACCTAAAGAGAAAAAAGAATAAATGGCCTGACTACACAACTGATCAGTTTGTTTTATTAGAGTCAGAAGCTGTGTCCAAATGATAGCTACGTACCTGTATGCTGAATATAACTGACGTCTCTCTCATCTGGCCATTGACTAAAAACCCATGATTGGTTCCATCAGAAGCTATGAATGTAAAGTTGTCAAACTCATGGGGCCCAACATTGTGCTTGTAGGAAATGTCCAAATTGTTCACATTCAGCTGAGTGAAGCGGTCCTGGGAAAGAATGTTACCCCTTAAATATAGATTGCCATACTGAGGAGGCTGTATAATAATGTAAGTTAAATTTATCAGGAGTGTGTCTGGATCTGTAAGTTGAAGGTTATCTGCAGAGATGACCATCATGGCTCCATCTGGTAACTGGAGTCCTTTATTATTAACAAGAGTGGGCGGGATACGGTCAGTGCGCTCAATGTTAAACTTCATGGAGCTGTTTTTAACAGTCATTCCATTGCTGACAAAAAATCTGTGGGAAAGAAGAGTTTGAATGAGAAAGGATGTAATTCTACCATAAGATAACGACATCTGTTACCAGTTCTCATTTTTTAGTGTAATTATCCCAATCAATCCTGATGAAAAGGTTTTCACTTTAAATTCAAATGTCTGTGCCAAGGGTAGTCATTTTGTTAATCATCTGCATCCATCATCTGCGGGTGCTTTTCTAGACATTGTTCTGCCTACTCACAAATAGAAATACCCATCTTTCTGTACGACCGATGCCCAAGCACACCCTAATTGTCGATAACAGGATTTTCCTGTAATCTTTTAGACATTTTGATGCAGGTTCCTTTGAAATTTCAAAAAGCATAGTGTGTGCACCCATTGTATCTATGTTTTTTTAATAAAAAATGAATTATTCTCTATCTCTTGCACCCAGCCTGTTTCTGTCAAAATTGATCAGTGCTCCAACAAGCGCTAATAAGATTTTTTTTTTTGCATCTCTTTTCAAGCTTTAGAATCTGTCACAATTGGTATTAATCTAATCTGAAAGAGAATTGTCAAGTGTTGGTGCATGAACAGGCCTTGACAGTTTGTCTTTCTGTAAAGTACAGACAGATTGCGAGTTAGAGCTACTGAACAGATGGACAAGTTAGGAGTCGCACAATAAAAAGTAATTTAATAAATCACCTGGAACCGGATCACTTCCAAATGCGGAGAATGAATTATCGCAAAGCTGATAGGGAGCTGGGCTTTGGCACTAGATTATGCCAGAAGGTACCAGCGATAAAAAGTGATAAACATTCATGAAAAACATCCATTTCATCAAAGTCAAAACCTTGGGTCCTACATGGGCCTCTATATTCTAATAAAACAACTTATTTTCCCACAATAAAGTAGAAATTGAGTAACAGCATTTGGATATATTGCATAATAATCCACATTTTAGATTTCCATAATCACTGTTAATGAACCCGATATGATTAACACAAATATTCCCCTATTGAAAGCAATTAAATACTTCAATAGGATTATACATAGATATAAATGTATACACTATACGCCCTTTGAACTCTGAGTGATCAATCACCTCTGACAAAAGTATTCAGTTCGATTTATCTATAGGATTATTAAATATTGTTTGTGATATTTCAAAGAGGATTAGAGATGCTTTTGGAAGGGCAAATGTGATTTTCTGCAGGACTACGCAATGATAACAAAATCAAACACAATGATTTTGGAAACGAATTCAAGGATTATACTTATGCACATTTTCATTCTATACCACCCATGATACAATGAAAGATTTGAGATTTGCTACTGTTACTAAACATACACTGCCTGAAAATGTTTTTTAAATCCTCAGTCATGATCAGTGTATTGTGCTTGGCTTTACACTGCTCCTGTTATGATAGCCAGAGTATAGCAGAATCGGCCCCCCTCACCTGAATTCATCCGAGCTGGCATCGCGACTGTTGTCATGGTTGTAGCAGACCTTCTGGGCTGCAACCTCCAACTGGCTGAAACTGGAAATGGCCAATCCAGGATAATTGATGTACTCGATCTGACCATGTGCAGGTGGCTCAGAGATGGCATACAACAGCTCTTTGGGTTTGCCAGTGCCATCTGTTGCCATGAGAACATCTGTCGTCAAGGTGACCCTGTCACCCTCTGTTAAAGTTACAAGTTTGGTGAGGACGACAATATCACCTATAGAAATTGAGAGGAGAGGAGAGGAGAGGAGAGGGGAGAATAGAGAGAGCAAAATTCATATATTGTTACCCGTGAACAAAGCCTCAGCTGTGTTAGTGATGAATTAGTTTAATTTAATTGGTAAAATGCAAGTCTCCTCTTTCATTTGTGAGGTGGCTTTGATTTTATGAACTCTCTGTTGTCAGCATGATGCAGCAGATTGAGTAAATGTTCAGGATTTACAGTTTGCAGATGGCACTCCTCATTCTCACCAGTTGTGACTGTGAATGTTCGTCAGAAAACGGTGCCAGGATCAGCCTCCAGAGAGACGGCTGCTTCCATTTCTCTCATAGCAATCACTTGCTGGCAGCACTGCTGCTCCACAGAAGCTGAACCCAGTTCTCCAAGTTGACTGACACCATTTCAGACAGATTTACCAGATTTTCTAAACTTGCGGCCATCAATCATGAAGATACTCAACTTACAATATGAAAAGATATATTAAATGATTATATTCACCTCATAAATTTTGAAGGTATACAACACGGCCAGTGGAAAGTGGAAGATCATAGAGGGTATTGTGTCAAGCAGCTTGAAATGACATCACATTTAGAGGGTTCTCTTACTTTAGGCTGCAGTACATTAAAGGTGAACACATGGGTTCTGTACACTGCTTCCAGCTGGTGCTCTACAGAGCACAGCCAATTTGCAATGTATGAAAAAAATTCAATATGCCACACAGTTGGGCTAAACTCTTTTATTTCTGATGTGCCATTGAGGGCTCCTACAGTGCTTTTCAATGAATTAGACTTGAAATAATGTTACCATTAGGTTCCAAGTCATGTCATACAGTGCAACAAAAATATTGCAGATGTTCAAAGCAAATTTAGAGTCAGGACATTCTATTCCCCGTGTTATTCTTAATACTCAGGTTTTACATCGACTATGATTGTTTTATCACATTTGCTAAATAATTGGATTTTTCAATGACGATATCATTCTGCTTCTGATTAACACAGATTTAACCGGTAAGAATAGATTGTGGTAGAGGGAAAAACAAATAATATATAAACTGGATGGAAAAGTCAAAAAATGAGCTAAGAACAAAGAGTGGTTCAACCTGAAGGGTGTGACCTCTGATGAGTTCTGGCAAAGACTTACATTTATTGTCCTTTTGCCATTGCTGAATTTTAAAGGATAAGTGGTAGCACTTCTGATTACTTTTAGCTTATGTGCTTGTTATATTCAATACATTATTAAGTGAAGTTCTCTTCTCAGTTAATATATGATTAATGGCCTGTTTATGCCAGTAATGGTAATTTATGCATGATCCACACAATGGTGGTTTCAGATGTTGGCTCCAGTCCTTATAGTGGCATTGGAGTTTCATTATCAATCTCATCAGTAATTTTGTTTTTTTTATTCAAATGCTAGGAAGAAAATACTTCATTTGGTTACAGTTGAGATGACAGCACTAGGTGATAAGTAGTTTAATTCCACTTCAGCTGACTTCTACAGAGAATACTGTACCTGTCAGAAGCACTTGACAAGATGTCTTCATAAAATAATAAACCAATGTGGTTTATCTGGTGATTAACAATGATAGCATATTTTGGTGTTAATTAAAATCAATGAAACTCAATGTACGATCTGTGTCAATTAATATACTTCGGTAGTAAGATTGCAGTTTTCATTTAAGGTGTAACACAAATGGACGTTTTATCATTTTTCATTAAATATTTTGCCAGGAGCTGTAAAACTTATGTTTATGAATTATTTAATTTCAACAGGAATGATGAGCAATGTTGAAAGTGCTTGGATACTGCAGGGGCTGAATTCAATTACTTTCCAAAGTAGGTGAGGGGTCCATTGCTTCCGAAGCAGGCTGCGAGCCAAATTTGTGCTGCATGCTAATTTGCATGATAGCAATGTGCAGCCAGTCATTAGTTGGACACCTAAACAAGAGGGCAATATCCTGTGTCTAGCTCCATTTAACACTATCTCAGACGACTTAAAATCAGCTTGCGCTACTCAATTTCTTATTGCATTACTTATTTTCACCCACATGTTTAGACCGTAATGTTGTATCACACACTAGATAGAAGGCTCCAAGGTTTTCATACATTGCTGCGTAAGCTTTGGTGGAGGATTTCAAGAGAAGCCCTTCATACATATTCTTTAAAGGTAGTGGGAGCAGATGGAAAACAGTGGTTAATACTGCAGAGCACAAACAATAGATAACATTTGGCCAGATTTTGCAAGCATGGCCACATCCACACTTACTCGGTTCAGATACAAAGAGACAATCTCACTAACCACCTGCATGTCAGAGGCAAGTGATCTGGTCTTCAGCAACACAGTGGGCAGGTCCTGTTTTTGAAACGGCCCAATGATTTCTGATTTCTCGTAAAACATGAGTCAGAGATTTGCTATCTGTAAAATCTCAAAGCTAGTTAAAAGATAGCTCAAATAATAAAATCGGTAAATATTCTGGAAAAACAAAAGATTATTGATTTTTTTAATTAAAAAAGTTACCAAAAAACCTACAACTGATTAAGAATTAAAATTCTCAATAAAATTAAGAATTGTAACTTGTTTTCCACTTTTCCACTTTGACTTTTTTTCCCTATGATCTGCAATCCCATTTGAAATCTGTGGGTGCCTCCTTCCTGTGCCAGTACCCAAGGGACAAGTCCCCAAAGTAATGTTGGAGAATCTCATCTGAACTGTGCACTGCTGTTCAGTCTGGCAGCAGAGCAAACTGGCAGATATGACCTTCAAAATCCATCAGAAGTATTGTATTTTTGAGATTGATAGAGGATGCGTTTGTTTGATTTTGCTACTCATACTTCTAAATGTCAGAGATTTCAAATGCAACTGCTGGCGGTAGCCAACAAGATTCATCCCAATATGTTCATGACTAAACTTCCTCTTCCATTTTAGTTTAGCATCATCCCACACTCTCTATCATTTCTAAGTAGCAGGGAGTGTGAGCATGTGTTTACCTTATCTCTTTCGGCTCTCAGTTACTTAAGACAGCCTGGGAGTTCAGGATCATGGAGGATTCAAGAGTGTGAAATGGTCAAGATTGATGGCGGGAGGAGTGAGGGATCAGACTTGGGAAGTGAGGGGCAGGTTGAGTGTAAAGATACCAATTAATGTACTTCCTCTGGCACAAGATAATTTCTAGACCAACATGTTTCTATATTTGTCAGTCCAAAACTTGGGATCATAAGATTCAAAGTAATAAATTTAACAAGGAATTCTAGAGGACCATATTTCTGAGATGTTACAATGTAAATTGGCTACCATGTGCAGAGTGGGTGCATTTCAATAGAAGTTTAACAAACACAGGGAAGAAAGGATAGCCACAAAATGCTGGAGTAACAGCGGGACAGGCAGGATCTCTGGAAAGATGGAATAGGTGACGTTTCTGGTCAAGACACTTCTTCAGACCACACTGAAGAAAGGTCTCGAGCCGAAATGTCACCCATTCCTTCTCTCCAGAGATGCTGCAACCACTGTTACTCCAGCATTTTGTGTCTATCTTTGGATTAAACCAGCATCTGTAGTTCCTTCCTACACAGGGAAGAGAGGAAAAGAATGACAAAATTAAGTGAGAGACTTGAAAGCAGCATAAATATCTACATAGACCAACTGGACAGAATAACATGCTTCCGTGCTGTAAATGTTTTTCAACTTTTCTAATTCTTTATGTTAAGTACACCACTAACAGTAATATTAGTCAACTTCAAATCAAAAGGTTAATTACTGCCAGCTAAGCACTGGCATGAAAATAGACACTATCATAAAAACTAGATGTTTATATACACTGCAACAGTTAAAGGAGGAAGCATAACCATCGGGGATTTAAATCTACCTAGTGATATATTTCTTACATGACAACAAGTTTTCATCAAAATTGATTAACTAAAGCACGCACTGTGTAAAAACTATGGACTCAAAACAAAGATACCAAGGACCTGATAAAATGCAGGGTGAAGATGGAGATACAGAGAGCCATGTCTAAGCAACAGCAGTCAGACATCCTCAGGTGGTTTGTGGTGGTTCTGGTGGAGTCTGGGAGGAGCATTGCGGAGTGGTGCTGTGAGGTGGGTGTAGAAGACAGGGCAATGTTTATATAGGCACAAAATGTTCAAATGTCATCTGTTAACACAGAGCAACTTGCAATTGAAGCATTTATAAGTAGACAAACAAGAACAGAGTGGGATGCAGACAAGGAACCGTTAAATGTAAATGCTCAAAAGAAGCAATAAAAGGCATCCAAGTGTAAGCTAGCTTGCCATTTCAGGCATCAAGTGAAGGCTATTGGTAAGGGATTTAAAGCATTGCAGGTGTGTTGTTTAATAGGGAAAGTTGAAAAAGTTGCAAGATGGAAGAAGGCACAGGAGGGATGTCAAGATCTACTGGTACAGAACTAACTGTAACTATTTTGTTGCACCATCCTGACTGCTGGTGCTGAAATGTCCACAAGCCAATATCTAGAGTGAAATGGTTTCACTGGCTCATTATCAGCATCAGCCATTCATACAATTGCATTGTCTGGTATAAGGCCGCGGGGGTCATCCTGTGGCAGGGGAAATTTACTGCTGGTGTCAGTGAAGGATAACTTTTTCAGACTTTATTACCTCTGCCTCCTCATGGTCCCACATAGGAATCACCTGTGGCATCATCTGATCTCAATAGAATTCATTGAACTAAAACATTAATTCATTCCAAAGATGTGCATGAGCTGCAAAGAGCTTCAAACATTTGTTTTATTCCAGGAAACCTCTCCTCGTCTTTGAATCTTTAAAATATAGTTACTATTCCACATTCGAGCAGAGCACTGTAGCAGATGTCAGATCAGCCTTCTTGAGAGTGAACCTGTGGAAAGCACATGGATTGGATGGAGTCCCTGGCTGAGACAGGATCTGCAGGGATCAACTGGCAAGAGTACTTACAGATATCTTTCACTTCTCAGCACTCTATTCTTTGGTCCCCACCTGCTTTAAGAAGACCATTATCAACCCAGTACCATGGTGGCGTGCCTTAATGACTATCATATCGACCTTCATGAAGCATTTTGAGAGGCTGGTCATGGCACACAATGACTTCAGCCTCACAGCCAGTCTTGATCTATTGCTGTTTACCTACCTTTGCAACAGGTCCACAGTAGACACTATCTCCATGACCCTACACTCATCTCTGGCTAGAGATATAAGGACACCTACACCAGATTTATTTATTGATTATAGTTCTACCTTCAATACCATGACCCCAATCAAACTCATCCCCAGACTACTGGACCTAGGGGTCAGCACCCCCGTCTGCCGCTGGATCCTGGAGATCCTGACCCATAGACCACAATCAGTCAGGATAGGCAACAAAACATCCTCTTCAATAATGGTCACCACCAGTGCCCTGCAATGATCCATTCTCAGCCCCTTACTGTACTCCCTATACACTCACATCTGTGCAGTCAGATTCTGCTCTAATTCCATCTACAAATGTGGAGATGACACCACTGTAAAGGGCCTCCTCCCTTCCGGTAGATGCAGGGATGATGTTTCTTTAGGCTGAGGAATGTATTCTCAAAATAAGGGACTAACCACTTAGGATTGTGAGGAGAAAAGTACGTCACTGGAAGATGATGAATCTTTGGAATTCAGTGCCTAATAGGGTTGTGTAATAGGGCTGCCACTGAAATATATTCAAGAAGGTCAGCAGATTCTTTGGATATTACTGAACATAGGGATATGGGTTAGGGTAGGAAGGTGGCATTGAGGTGGATATTAAGCCGTAAAGTTAGAGAGCAAACACAAGGGGCCAAATAGCCTACTCCTATTTCATTTTTATGTTCGGAATTTTCCAAAGCTCTTTAAACTCCAGTAAATTATGTAACCACTGTTGTAAAATAAGAAACACAGCACTAGTTTTTAAATAGCAAGCTCCCCCAAACAGCAATGCGATAATGCACAATCTGATTTTAATTGTGTCGATTGAGCAATACATAATGGCCAGGACAATGGAAATATACGATCATTTTCAAAGTAGTCCCCAATGCGAACATCTCATATAACTGGGAGAACAGTTATTAGCAAATTTGCAGATGATACTAAGCTGGGGGGTAGTGCGAATTGTGAGGAAGATGCAATAAGGCTGCAGGGTGACTTGGACAGGTTGTGTGAGTGGGCGGATACATGGCAGATGCAGTTTAATGTAGATAAGTGTGAGGTTATTCACTTTGGAAGTAAGAATAGAAAGGCAGATTATTATCTGAATGGTGTCAAGTTAGGAAGAGGGGATGTTCAACGAGATCTGGGTGTCCTAGTGCATCAGTCACTGAAAGGAAGCATGCAGGTACAGCAGGCAGTGAAGAAAGCCAATGGAATGTTGGCCTTCATAACAAGAGGAGTTGAGTATAGGAGCAAAGAGGTCCTTCTACAGTTGTACCGGGCCCTGGTGAGACCGCACCTGGAGTACTGTGTGCAGTTTTGGTCTCCAAATTTGAGGAAGGATATTCTTGCTATTGAGGGCATGCAGCGTGGGTTCACTAAGTTAATTCCCGGAATGGCGGGACTGTCGTATGTTGAAAGGCTGGAGCAATTAGGCTTGTATACACTGGAATTTAGAAGGATGAGGGGGGATCTTATTGAAACATATAAGATAATTAGGGGATTGGACACATTAGAGGCAGGAAACATGTTCCCAATATTGGGGGAGTCCAGAACAAGGGGCCACAGTTTAAGAATAAGTGGTAGGCCATTTAGAACGGAGATGAGGAAGAACTTTTTCAGTCAGGGAGTGGTGAAGGTGTGGAATTCTCTGCCTCAGAAGGCAGTGGAGGCCAGTTCGTTGGATGCTTTCAAGAGAGAGCTGGATAGAGCTCTTAAGGATAGCGGAGTGAGCGGGTATGGGGAGAAGGCAGGAACGGGGTACTGATTGAGAGTGATCAGCCATGATCGCATTGAATGGTGGTGCTGGCTCGAAGGGCTGAATGGCCTACTCCTGCACCTATTGTCTATTGTCTATTGTCTAACAGGTGGTATCAAGGTTTAATATTGCATCTGAAAGGTAGCATCTCTAACAGCAGAGCATCCCTTTGGTATTATAAAGAAGAGTTGGCCTAGATTGTTGTGCCCTGGTCTCTGGAGTAGACCTTGAGTCATTAACCTTCTGACTCAGAAACATGAATTCATCTAACTGAGACAAGCTGACATGTTAGGCACACAAACGCTGTTAGACATTGATCAGAAACAACAATAACTTTCTAATCGCTTATAGAGATGCTACACTAATAGTTCAGACATGACTTAAGTCATATGCAGTTGTAAATAAAATCAGAGCATACATCCAAATTACATAAAATTAGTTTACTCCAAGAACTGGAGATTAGATAATGTTGTTCCTTTGTTTAATAAGGGGAGAGAATTCAGGGAATTATCGGCTGGTGAGCCCCCTGTCACTGGTTGGGAAACTATTGGAGAGGATTCTTCGGGATAGTAATTTCTCCCATTTTGAAAGGAATCCATTGATTAGGGACATAGGAAAATAACTGCAGATGCCGATACAAATCGAAGGTATCACAAAATGCTGGAGTAACTCAGCAGGTCAGGCAGCATCTCTGGAGAGAAGGAATTGGTGACGTTTCGGGTCGAGACCCAAAATTGATTAGGGACAGTCAGCTTGGCTTTGTACGCAGCAGGTGATGCCTTACCTAGATCGAGTATTTTGAGGAAGGAACAAAGTGGATTAATTAGGGTAGGGTAGTGCATCTTGTTTGCATGGATTTTAGAAAGGCATGTGTTAAACTCCCTCATGGTAGAGTGATCTAGAGGAATAAAATGTATGGGATTATGCAGTGGCATATGCAGGGAAGCGAGGGATATGGATTATGTATTGGCAGAAAATAGTGTTGGCATCATGTTGGCCTGTTCCTGTGCTGTACTGCTCTCTGCTCCTATTTAGTGGAATCATTAACAGTCAAGGCTGAGTACAGGAAAAGTCTATTTTTCTATTTCTGCAAATGCAAGTGTCCTTGGCCAAATTCTCAGTTTTCAAACATAATTTTGTTTCCAATAATTCTAAGACAAACTTTATCAATTAACATTTTGAGACATAGCAGTTTAAAAGGCTGTCCATAGAAACATAGAAAATAGGTGCAGGAGTAGGCCATTCAGCCCTTCAAGCCTGCACCGCCATTCAATTTGATCATGGCTGATCATCCAGCTCAGTAACCTGTACCTGCCTTCTCTCCATTCCCCCTGATCCCTTTAGCCACAAGGGCCACATCTAACTCCCTCTTAAATATAGCCAATGAACTGGCCTCAACTACCTTCTGTGGTAGAGAATTCCACAGACTCACCACTCTCTGTGTGAAGAAATGTTTTCTCATCTCGGTCCTAAAAGACTTCCCCCTTATCCTTAAGCTGTGACCCCTGGTTCTGGACTTCCCCAACATCGGGAACAATCTTCCCGCATCTAGCCTCTCCAACCCCTTAAGAATTTTTAACTTTCTCACCTTTCTTCATGTTTTTGAGCGATATTTCAAAATTCTGTGAAGGTAAGGCATTGTCCCCGTCTGTAACGTGGAAACGAAAGCTGTCGCGGCCCGTTGACCCCACAATGGTGGTGTGGAGATACCAGAGTCGATTCATGTCGATATCTTCTTGACTAAAATTCATGCCTGGGTATAGTCTAATCCATTCAAACATTGTCTGTTTAGAGAATAAATAAACCTGGTTAATACCCAATTGTTTCATGCAGCTTGGATAATTGTTTAGTTTAGTTGAGTTTAGAGATACGGCGCGGAAACAGGTCCTTCGGCCCACCGAGTCCACACCGACCAAGGATCCCCGCACATTAACACAAGCCTACGCACACTAGAGACAATTTTACACTTAAAGTATACAATCCCAAGCCACTTAACCTACTAGCTTAACCTAGAAGTCTTTGGAGTGCGGCAGGAAACCGAAGATCATGGAGAAACAAAGCGGCGGTCACGGGGAGACCGTCCAAACTCCGTACAAGTCGGAGCAGAATTTGAAGACAAAAGTCAGAACTTTCACATTCACGTATGCTTGTGTGTGAGAGTGCCAAGGTCCCTAAATAAACGCCAGCAGCTCCATATGGAACTGTCAAACCCTTAAGAAATAATTGCAGGCTGTGGCCAATTCCTCTTTTGCGTTGTTCCCATCCTACGAAATACAACAATAGAGCATTTAGATAGCACCTGAATGCAACAGAGGTGAAATGAAAATTGTTTTTGTGCATTTTTAAGTATTGATTACAGTGGATGTACAGTGAGCCTATGTCTTTACACCAACATACTAATTTTTAGGAAGTTAGATCTTTGTAGCAGTAAAATAAGTAAGCAGTCTGTTTTCAGTAATCTTGATAATCTTGATAGTATGTTTTCAGATTCACTTCAGCAAGTAGACAGGACCTGTTTCATGTCTCACCTTTAAGAAAGTAATTTCTAAGATAGTCACTGATAAGGAAGGCATAAACCCATTGTCATTCATTGAGACCATTATGTCCTCCATTATGCAATCTAATTGTCTCTTAAAGATTCAATACATTTTGCTTTTACCACCATTTGCAAATCCATCTCCACACTGAATGCTCTTCATTTGAAAAATAATCTAATATGATTCATATTAATAGTTTAAACTTTTGATCCTCAGTTATTTCCCAGACTATGTTCTTCTTCAAAGATTATAATCCTAAAATTACTGCTCACTCAGCTCTTTTCAATGCCAAAACAGGCTAAGTATCTTGAATCTTATCCTGTCCCAGAGCCTAACTATTGGGGATCAGCCTCATGATCCTTTTCCCATTTCATCCAATGTTTAGGTATTTCACTACTTTCTCAACAACTAAAACCAGACACAGTATTGAGTGTATAGTCTTCCCAGAGCATATGATCAATCTCTCAAGTTAGTGAAAATCAAAAGACCTGCAGATGTTGGAAATCTAAAACAAAAACACTTAGGATCTCCAACATGTAAAGTTAACATCTTTTCCCACAGATGAGATCTGACCTGCTGTGTACAATCAATCTCCTGCATGCCTTACTTAAATATCTATTTTCTCAGTATTTGTTGGACATGTGTGTGAAGTCTACAAGGAGGTAAGGCTTAAACCTCTTTCATGTTCATACTCAGCTTTTTCAGTACAATTCATTGAATGTGCAAGTCGTGTGTTTTTGTTGACAACGCATGCCGTTCTACATCTGTTTGCATTAAAGTTAACTAACCCTCTTTCATTACCGATACTTGCAATTGGCATTCAATGGAAACAAGGCACTGAGATTATATATTTTAATTCATTCAGAAGGTGTATGCATCACTGGCAAGGCCAACATTAATGTCCATTCCTATTTATCCTTGCGAAATTGCAAATGATTTGTTTTCTTGAAATGTTGTATTCTGTGCCTTGAAGATATTCCCACAGAGCAAACATATCTATGTTTGAATATGGAACAATATTTACCTCTTTCAAATCTACCCTCCTAATGCCATTGGTTCCTCTTTAATAATCAAAACCTCAACCTTTGTGTCTCTCAGCACCCTTTGATCAAGATTTTTTTTTGGCACACACTTTTTTAAAGCCTATCTGGCTACACTTGAATTTCAAACAATGCAGTCCTCCATCAGCACCACAGAGTTGTGACAATGCACTCCTCCTGTAGAGGAGTTTGAGCACAAAATCTGCTGACTCAGATGGACACAGCAGCTGAGCCAAGCTTGTTAACACTGAGTTAACACAGATAAAAGGCAGAGGACTAGAAATTTAATCATCTGGTGTAATATTTACATGTGTCATACAATAAGATATAATCTAAAACCCAAATGTTAAACTCCGTTGGTATATGGCACACTCTGAAAATTGTAGACCCAAGTTCTATCTTTATGACACACACATTCAAGAGGGCTGCTCGGTACGTTTTGACGGTACCACTACATATGACTGATGCAACCTTCGCTGTGTGACACTAAGTAAGTGCTTGGGACTTCTTTGTAGGAACTGGCAATATACTGACATGCTGCCTACTCCTGCTTTACTTGACAAAGTTGGCGCATTTAAAATATTGACAAGATTACACAAAGCTAACCCTGACGTTGTTCTTTTCAATGAAAGTTTCTCTTTTCTTCCTTGGGGTGGACAATACAGGGAGGGCTTCCAGCCCTCACTGTCAGAACGCCTGCCTTATTGGGATTTGATGCTTTGAACTCCCACCACAAAGGGAGATCACACAAAGTTGCACTGCGGGAAGAGCAGATTATTCTGGACACAAGCAGCAGTTCAGACAATACCAGCGGAAAGAGAAACAAAGACAATGTTTCAAATCAAAACCTTTTATTCTGATGAAGAGTTCCTTACCTCAAATGTTATCTGTTTCTCTTTTCACAGATGGTTTTGGACTGCTGAGTGTTTCCATATTTTTCTGTTTTCATTTCAGATTTCCAGCATCTGTAGTTTTATGATTTTCAATGTTGTACTGCTTGCTACCTGAGCCTACCGTATGGTTCATGCACTACACTCTGGAATTATTGATTCTCACACAGACAAAGTAATGGTGTCTGTGTCAGGGTATCATTCTTCTGAAGCCCAGAACAAAACTGGTGTGGCTCTCCCATTCAGTGGCACTTCAATCTGTGTTTTCACAAATAGGCTTAGTTTAAGTGAAGTGAGCCAATACCTTAATTTGCTTTACTAAAACGAATGGTGACAATTATGCAGATTCAACCTAAAGACAAGGTATGGACAAATTGGGAACTGCTTGGGGTCACACAAACTAAGAAACCCGAGTCAGGATGCACAGTTCATTGAACTCTCAAGCTAGTTAGCTGGACATGTGCCCTAGTAGTGCTGCTTCTGACAGAGTAGCACAACACCGAATAATAATCCTGTCCTTGGATCTGAGACAAAGGCATGGTGAGGACATTATGAAGACTAGGTATAATCCTTTTGCTGTAGTAGCAGCAGCACAGCCAGAACTATTAAGCCTGTTCCTTTTACACCACATTCCCAATTCAGTTGAGTGAAAATATTAAAAGAAGGAGGGGTTAAGGACAACAAAGCTGTTTGTGGCAGCAGTATTATAAAGGAAGTTGCGTGGTTTCATGCAAACTGCCTCTGGTGTGTGTTTTCTACATGCTGATATGCCTTTCCTCCTAAACATTTATTTAATTTCTTTGAAACTACTGACCACAGGGAACCTTCATCAACTGCAAGAAATCGCTGCACAAAAGAAGCAGTGGAAATCTTTCCCTCAGGTCCCACCACAATTTAAAAATAATTGTCCATGAATGATTAATGAGCCTTGCTTTTCTGAAGAGAATAATCACAGTTCCTGTATGGTGCAGTGATTTAAAGCCAGGAATTAGTTCTTCTCTGAACTCCTTCCATGTGTAGCATATGGGAATATCTTGAAATATGGTCTCAGATTTTACCTTTAACTGCAGCTGTCCAAATGTAGGCACACTGTTAATGATATAGTTAAGCTCGAATCGTGGTGTGTCTTTGTCCTCAGCTTCTAAAGCCACACTGGATATCACCTTGTTTTCTCCCATTTCAACTTCCAATCCAGTGTTCCTGAAGAGGAGAGAAACCCAAACAAACACACAACCATCAATGTAACTCCATCCATTGCTTCAGTAATTTAGGAAGGAATGCATTAGCAGAGGAATACACAATCACCTGTCCATTATTGATTCTCTTATATGGTTTTAACCTCTGAAGATACCTGCACATCGTCATAAATATGCCATCTAGCAATCCTGCAAGATAAATATTTTGCTGTTGTGACCACATTCAACTACATTAAGGCCTTCCTCACAATCTAAGCAAAGGATTTAACAAACCAAATATTGCTTGTATTTATCAAATCCTTGGATGGTAGACATCAAAACGTTAATATCTGGAAACTTGAGTTCCGGCTATTGAATTCTGTGCATATCATAACCAGGCTATACTGGTTACCAAGAACCGCTCCATAATTTGTGATCTGATTTTACTGGAAAGCAATCACAAAATGGAAAGCTTAGCAGATTTTCCTCTCCCGAGCTCAGGGTGTTGGAGCCAACTGTATCAGCGACACCACCTACCCCAGCTGAAGTCAGCCAACTCAGCACAGGAACTTGGAGCATCCTTGGCTGTACTGCTGAGTCTCACACTGCAAAGTTCACATCACTGCTGAACCAAAAGAATAACTGAAACCAGCAACCTGAGCACAAACGGATAAAATAAGTAATGTTACGCAGCAGCAGCTAAACCTGTTTCAGAGAGCACAGACAACATTGTCCTTTAATATCATTAAAATATATACAAAAATGTGAGGTGTGCATAGTCTGTTTCCCAACCCATTATATTCCATAATGCCCTTAGTTTCAAATATTTCAACATTTTCACAAATTTGCCAATGACAGCCATTGCAAATTTTTAAACCTCTTCATGAATTGATGCTAAATTTACAGATACGTGAGAAACATGTATCCTATCCTAAGAGCATTATGCAATGGTTCCAAAGATAAGCTCCAAAGCACAAAGAATCCGAGTCTTCCAAACAACAGGAAAGAAAAACTAAATTAAACTTCAAAAACTGGCCTACCAATCACTTCGGACCACCCTCAAGCATAAGCTTACTCAGTGCTGTGGAAGAAACTACTTGAGGAATTCATGTTGTGGATCTCTCACCAGAGGATTGATGCTTACTTTATAATAACTGGCCTCTCATCATTGATTGCTACAACATGGATATATACTATCCCATGGACCATGTGCTTGCCATCTGACAACTGGATGGTGAAACAATCCGTCAGGGTTTCAGTGTCGTCATGCATGTACACGAGCTTCATCCCTGCAAAATAAAGTTCCATTGAGCCAAGGAGTGCACGTGACGCCATAAACATGTAGAACATGTACACCACAAAGCACTTTATTAAGCACCGGGATATTGTTTAATAGAAATATCATGAAATAATGTCTCAAGTTAAGTTTGATTTACAAAGTCGGAAGACTATTTGGGTATTAATCACGGAGGTGCCACACTATGATTTTATTTGATATTATCCGTGAGGCAATTTTTGAAGGAGTTAGTTGAGAGTGATATCAATTGAAACATTTACAGTAGAAAACATTCAACGATATTAGTAAAGTGTGGCCTTGGAAGTTTGGCAAAGCATGAAGTGCAGATTCTGACAATGAGTGTAATCGTATAAAAATACTCCTCAGATGTAGGTTCTTCCAAGAAAATTAACTCAGTAAATGGTGCATGTTTACAGTTACTGCTTTCTTTCCACAACAGCCATTTTCATCTCTCACCTTCCCTAATGGCAATTCCCTAATGTGGATGTTAAAAAAGTCTAAGATTGTTTTCACAAACTTTGTCAAAATGTCTTGTATCAATAAAGATGAGTTATCTTGAATGATTAAGATAAATATCAATGAAAATGATTGCCTCTGAAGTAACCAATTGGAGTTATGGAAGTTTACATGTAGACATTACAGTCTTCGTGTAAACTGTGGACAGGTATTGTCTGAGCTGAACTTTTTGGGATCCACAAAGTTCATTCATGTCCATTCATAAACGTAGTCACTTTGCACATCACTGCCTATGTCAGTAAAGCTGCATTTCACATGTAGTAACAGAAAATGATTGAAATGCTCAGTAGGTCAGGCCACATCTGTCAGAAGGCAAACAGAGTTAATGTTTCAAGTCAAAGGCACATTTTCAGAACTGAAGGAAGCCTTTCCAGTTATGTGTCTTCCCAGTTCTGATGAAAAGTCTTCAATATGAAATGTTACTTCTGTTTTTCTTCCCACAGATGTAGTCTGACCAGCCTTTTCTGCTTTTATTTTAGATTTCCAGTATTTTTCAAGCTATGCTTCTTTATTTGGGACAGATGCTGTGTAGTGCCAATAAGAACAGCTCCATTAAATCCAGATCAGAAACCACTATTGCACTATTCAGTATTCACTATGGGAGTCCAGCTCACTTCGTTTCCTGCAGCAGAGTCCATTTTAGCTTTAATATATAGTTTTTCTCAATTACCTCCTCCATTCAGCGATTTTTCCTTTTTTTTAAATTAAAAACTTACCTTTTAAAAAGTAAACCTTTAAAAAAACCATTTTATATCTACAGCATTTCTGTGGTTGTTCATCTTGGCCCCTATTGACTGTTTTAGCAAACCTTTCATCTTGAAGCCAGTTATCTTTAAGTGTTGGCATTCCCACCACTGTGCAAGTTCACAGTGGTAAATACATCTCACGTTTTCCATGAAAGTGCAGTTGTGACCAACCCCAGGGGATCTGGCAAAGTGCAATCACTCTAGCATAGAGCCCATGATGGAGTGTTTACTTTAGAAAAGCAACAAACTGCTTATAGGCCATGTTTCAGCCTCTTTCTTATCTATTGTAACATCATTCATTATTCACAACACCCAACATACATACATACGCTTGTTTGTATTAACATTTCGCCTGCTACAGTTATACCCACAGCCAACTTATCTGGAGGTCCTTTCCGTTTAATTCTGTTTAATTTAGAAGTCAAACCCAGTTAACATGCCTTGAGTGGTGTAACCGTGAAGAACTGAGAAACTAAGCTGCCATGATGAATGTACTTTTGAATGGAAACACACTGGTTTTGCTGACTAAATTTAGTTTCTGATTTTAGACGTATTACATAGCTATTGATGCTGAAAACAGTTTAGAGACTTGACCAGAGTCTAAGTGAGAAAATTCAAAAGGTAAGTTTTGTTTTATTGCATTTCCTCAACAGTACAACTAAGTCTCACATTGCCAGGACCAAATTACTCGTATGCCAATGTACACTCTCGTCAGGAGATTCAGGAAAATCATTCCTGTGGAACTTTACATGTTAGATCCTATGGTGTATCATATTGAATTGCCTGGGAGAAAAAATAATATTAGCAATCCAAAATGTTAAAATAAAATGATACTAGTGCATCATAGTGAAGTTTCAAAAGTTAATCATTGATTCAATTATCTAAGCACTGGTGGTCTGAAACCATATCGTGGTTCTATTCCCTGAATTAAATTTAATAAGTCAGAAAGTATAACAATTCTTGAAAGAAGATAAGGGAGGGAGGGAGGAGATGGAAGGATAAGGGGGGTTGAGGGGGATGGAGTGGGGGAGGGAGGGGAAGGGGGGAGGGTGAGGGGAGGGGGAGTGGACGGGGAGGGGGAGGGAGGAGGGAGGGAGGAGGGAGGGAGGGGTGAGGGAGGGAGGGGTGAGGGAGGGAGGGGGGAGGGGAGAGGGGGGAGGGGGGGAGGGGGGGGGGAGGAGAGGATGCTGCACCAATGCAGGAGAGGTTTGGGCCCAAAGGGTCCACTTGGTCTAGTTTTTTACTAAACTTCTTTCAATGTTGCAATGTGTTGAAACAGAAAATGTATCTGGAAGCACTTGG